>NC_089582.1:78200321-78500321 GCF_019320115.1 Miscanthus floridulus
GCTTCGTTGGGTACCAAACTTCTATATAGTACCGCTTATCATCCATAGACTGATGGTCAGACTGAAAGAGTAAATCAAGTACTTGAAGATTTGTTAAGGTGTTGTGTCCTTAACTATTCCAATAAGTGGGATGAATGTTTGCCTTTGGCTAAGTTCTCATACAACAATAGTTATCAAGAGAGCATTAAGATGGTTCCGTTTGAAGCACTCTATGGTCATAGATGCAGAACATCACTAAATTGGTTGGAACCTAGGGAAAGATGGTTCTTTTGAGTTGACCTTGTGAAAGAAACAGAAGAGAAGGTTAGGTAGATACAAAGTAATTTGAAGATAGCTTAGTCCCAACAAAAGAGTTATGCGGATAAACAACGTAGACCATTGGTGTTTAACAAGGAAGATTTTGTATATCTGAAGGTATCACCAATGAAGGAAGTTACCCGTTTCGGTGATAAAGGCAAGTTGGCACCTCATTATATTGGACCATTTCAAATTTTGGAAAGGTGTGGAAAGGTGGCATATCGCTTGAAGTTACCAGAACATCTCTCGGTTGTACACGATGTGTTCCATGTTTCCCAATTAAAGAAATGTCTTCGAGTGCCTGATCAGAATATTGAGGTTGAAGGAGTTGAACTTGAACCTAATTTGACCTATTCTAAATATCCTATCTAAGTTCTAGATCAGAAAGACCGTGTCACTCAAAGGAGGACAATCAAATTCTACAAGATACAATGGAATCAACATTCCAAAGAAGAAGCTAGTTGGGAATCCGAAGATTCCTTGCTAGAACAGTTTCTAGAGTTTCTTGCATCAATATAGAATAATGTTAGTTGTGCTCTGTCGTTACTAATCATGTTTGTAAAGGGACCTTAGCTGTTTTATGGATAGGTTTTGAATGTTTTTTCTTGACACATTTCCTTTTCCATTACTTACCCTCGGACTTTAAATCTCGGGACGAGATTTCTTTTAGGGGGAAAGATTGTAACACCTCTGGTGTTCTAAACCCTAAAACATGCCATGTCATCATATGCATTGCACATCATTCATGTGTTAGTGAAAACTTTGATATGCATCCAATAAAACAAGTTTACTTTTATGTTATATGTGTTGACTTGTATGGATTGAATCAAGTTCAAAATCTTTGTATTGATTTGGAATTTCCGAAAACCCTAATTTTCAGCATTTAAATTCTACCTTGGAAACCTAATTCAAAATCTAAACACATTTTGGGGTTGACCCTAAAATAAAAAGTGTAGAGTTTGTCATTTTGTACAAAGTTGGTTTTTGGAGTTTTTAAAGTTGTTATGTAAAATCTGAAGTAATTTGAAAAGGCGATAAGTTCTTAAAGTGTCCCCTTTTGATTTTAAAGCTACATTTTAAAATGTAGACATAATTTGAGTATGATTGTTAAAGCAAAGTTGTAGAACATTGAATTTGGAACAACTTTTGTTTTTGGAGATTTTTGAGTTACCATGCAAATTTAGGAGGAATTTGAGAAATTAGACGAGTGGCATTTTGGTAAATATTGTGAACAGTGTTAGCGGGCGACACCTCACCGTCGGTGATCTTCCACCGCGTTCCAGTCATGCCCGTGGCTACCTTCGGCTTCACGCTGGCATGGAGAAGCTGCTATGTGTTGTCTCCGTGTCCTTGGCCGCACTATAAAGCTGAGACGACGTCGCCGTTCTCCTCCATTCTTTTCCCCTGTTTTTCTCGATGTTGCCGCTTAGCTCCGTCGAGCTCGTGCCGTCGCCGTAGACCTCTCCCAATCACAACAAAGCATGCCAGAACTCCACCTGCTCATTGCAAACCCAGCTAACCAGTTCTAGCAGCCTGACTTCACCGAGATACGCTGCATGTCGCTTTTCTTCCTCGTGGCCAGCAGCATCGCCGTCGAGTGCGCGTCATCGTGGCCAGCACTCTACGTTGCGTCTTTGCTCTTACTCAGCGTAGCTTCAGCTTCACCATGTTGCCATGATGCTTTGTGTCTTGTTGTGTGACCTTTTTGTTCACCACAGCCACCGAAGCACCACCGTCGACACCAGCTGAGCCGCCGTACCTGCCTTGATCGACGACGAGCTCCTTTGTTACTCCTCCGGTTCCTCTTCCAGCTCGGGCGTGTCTAGGGTGAGCCACTAAGTCCTCCCAAGCATTTTGTTTAACCGCTACCGGCCTCACTTCACTAGCGTAGCACAGCCACACCGCCATGTTCGCCATGGCCGGTGTCGAGCTCGATTTGTGTAGTAATTGGTGCAATTAGTGCCACCAATGGGTGCGCCTTGTTGTGGGGAACATGGTAGTGCCTTGGCCGTCGCCAAAGACCTTACCATCCATGAGAAATCGCCAGTCAGCGAGCTTCGCCGCCATGGTCACCACGGGGCACTGTGCCGACATGGGTGACGCACCTGTCAGTGACGACTTGATTTAGAAATGGAATTTTTCTTTTCCAGAAAGTAATGAATAGTGCAAGTGATTTGTTTATTTTGTGTAGAATTAAATAGAGCTCCAAAAATTATGAAATTTTTTGTGTGACCTCTCTGACATGTAAACTATTTAGGAAAAATATTAAATGTTATTTTTTAGTATAATTTGAATGTGATAAAAATTGCTCAAATTAATTAATAAATGGGTTTCCACAATTTTTCTAGGCTTAAATAATTATCCAAAAATTATGAAAATTGTTTTGCCACTTAGTTATCATGTGATGTGTCTTCACAAAAATTTTGAGCTTATTTGGAGAAAGTTGATTTGTTTCATAATTATTAATTAATAAAAACAAATAGTAAACCCTAAATGACTAGGTTTTGTTTGAATTTTTGGATTGGGTGATGACCTTGGGTCATTAGCATATAATGATCCTTGATGCTTAAAGTAAGTGTTTGAGTTTATGAAAAGGTTTATTTAGTTGTTGGTTTGCAACTGTACCGCGAAGGAAAGTTGTATTCAAGTTACTAACTTTTGCATCCATCGTCAAGCATCATGTTTTATATGGCGCATCATATTAAACATGACATTGTTACTACATGTAGTGAATGAAAGTGAGAACATAGTAGTCAACCAAGTTGTTGAGGAAGTTAATCCACCTGTTAAGGTCGGGTTTGATATCTATGGAACATCTCCGGAACCTGACTTTTCCGACAATCAAGGCAAGGCCCAGATGCATTTAAACCTACCTTGTGTTTTACAAATTTATATCGCTTTTTCTTTTAAATACTGCATTAAGTGATTAGGAGTTGAGTGAAAACCTAATTGGTGCAATACCAACCATGTTTTTCCATATCAACCTTGTTACCCGTTTCAATCCGAGAATGCTTAATTATACTTAGCCATGCTTAGAACGATACAAGTCGGGTGATTACCGGTCACCTGCGAGATATAAATGGTTTTTCTTGGATACGATTGGTTATTTATGCTATCATGAGGTATAATCTTGTGGAGTAATAAATCTAGACCGGGCGGACTCGGTGTGTGAGAGCCACAAGACATGGATGTCTTGTGAGCGGGTTCTTTCCGCCTGTGTCGATTAAGAACTGTCTATTGTTGAATTGCATGAGGTGAGACTTTGTAGTACTGGCCACATGCTCCGGTAAGCCTTAACTTGGCTATTCTATTACGAGAATGGCTACTCGTGCACTAGGAGTGGAGAGATGGCGGGAGTAGCATGTACCCACATGGCAATGGGCTGAATTGGTGGAGTACTATGCTCTTGGGTGGCGCGGACCCGTTCTTGTTTTAGAGGATCTGAGGGTGGATTGGTATATGTAGGTCAGGGACCTGCATATGTCGTGTGGTTGGGAATCCCCAGCTGGGTTATAATTGGTTCGAATCATCGTTGCTCCTCAGTTATGGAGACTCAACTCACTGTTCATTGTCGTAGTTAATAAATGAAACTTGAGGAAGATTTGAGAAAGGGTTTGATATGAAGTTCATGATCTCAATACGGATCATGGCAGATTCATATATGATTTTTATAAGGATTAAATGTTGAAAGAAAGAATCTTTTTATAGAGCTTTTACATAAAAGAACCTTGTTTATTGCTAAAGCCTTACCTTGAATCCCTGAGTCTACATTCCTGAGTCTTATCAGTTTTTACTTCGGTTAAGTCTTGTTGAGTACTTTTGTACTCAGGGTTCGTTAAACCCTTGTTGCAGGTGAGCCTCATGAGCAGGTCTGCTTTGGACCGTGCTACATGATGGTTGTTCAAATAGAAGATGACAAGTAAATGTGTGGTCCTTGGGCAGGGCACTTTCTTTGTGTGTTATGTTTATGTTACTAATGCCACTCCACTACTATGGTTTGTAATAATAATCGTACTTAGTTTGTAAGGTTTGAAATAACTATTTTGTAAACTAAGTTATTGTAAGACTTCCGCTATTTTACTCTGATGTATATTAATGAATAAACTGTTGTAATACTGCAATGACTCTGTAGTGGATCCTGCTCAGAAAAATCATGGATGGTTCGAGGTTCCCTGGGGACACCCGACAGTCTTCTTAAGTTATCGAGAACATATGTATAGTCATCAGAGGTCATTGGACAGTGATAGGTGCATGTGGGCCCTATAATTTAGGAGGTTCTGCCACACCCTAGCTAGGCCAAATCGATTCGAATCGTCGTGCTTCTCGAAGATGGAGACCTAATCCTCTGACTTACATCATAGTTAATAAACTAAAATAATAGTATAGATGATCATGAGATGTGATGATTAAGGAAGTGGTTGCTTTAGATCAGGTGCAAACTAGAGACTGATAATGACTTAACTTGAGCTAAAATATTGAAAGTAAGGAACACTTATTAGTAAGCTTTTCTGCAAAAGTTAATCTTGATTCTTGCTACAAACTTACCTTGATTCCCCCTCAAGCCTGTATATCCTTGGAGTGTTTCCTTTTTGTCAGTTAAGTCTTGTTGAGTACCTTTGTACTTAGGGTTTGCTAAACCCTTGTTGCAGGTGAGCCTCATAAGCAGTTAGGCTTTTGCCCCTGCTGCATGATGGTTCAGGAGGAGGAGTCCCAGCAGTAGAGATGTTGTTGTTGTGCACCCTTGGGCGGGGTGAGCTTCTTTTGATTGTAGTATAAGTGGTACCTGTTTTGCTACCCCACTGCCTAAATGGCTAAAACTTATGGTTTGTAATAACTTAATAACTGGTTTGTAAACTTATGGTATTGTAAGACTTCTGCCACTTACTCTGATGTAATATATTTGTATATTTGTACAACTGTTGTAATACCAAAATGATTTCTATAATGGATCCTGCTCGAGAGAATAAATGTGGATGATTTGGGGTTCCCCGAGGACACCCGACAGACTACCGGAGTTATCTGACTCTCATGTGCAGCGGTCAAAAGTCTGAAGGATAATGATAGGTACATGTGGGCCATTAACTTGGGCGGTTCTGCCATAGTTGACACCACTCTCTTCACCAAGAAGATAGGCAATGACTTGTTTATCTTGCAAATCTATGTTGATGACATTATATTTGGATCAACCAATCAAGATTTTTGTGAGGAGTTTAGAAAGATGATGGCTAATGAGTTTGAGATGTCCATGATTGGATAGCTTAGTTACTTCCATGGTCTTCAAATCAAGCAATTGAAGAATGGTACATTTGTGAGTCAAGGCAAGTACGTCAAAGACATGCTCAAGAAATTTGGATTGGATGATGCAAAGTCAATTAGTACACCAATGGGGACAAATGGAAACTTGGATAGTGATGCAAGTGGAAATATGATGGATCAAAAGATGTATCGGTCTATGATTGGAAGCCTACTCTATGTGACCGCACCAAGGCCAGATGTGATGTTTAGTGTATGCATGTATGCTAGATTTTAAGCCTCACCAAGAGAAAGTCATTTGAAGGCAACAAAGAAAATATTGAGGTACTTAAAGCATACATAAAATGTTGGATTGTGGTAGCCCAAAGGAGCAAGATTTGAGTTGATTAGATATTCGGACTCTGATTATGCGGGGTGCAAAGTTGAGAGAAAGAGCACATCGGACACATCTCAACTATTAGAAAGATCACTTGTGTCTTGGTCATCAAAGAAGCAAAATAGTGTGGCACTTTCAACCGCCGAAGCGAAATACATTTTGGTGAGTAGTTGTTGTGCTCAATTACTTTGGATGAAGGCTACTTTGAATGATTTTGGAATCAAGTTCAAGCAAGTGCCTTTGCTATGTGACAATGAGAGTGCAATCAAGCTCACCAACAATCTGGTTCATCATGCAAGAGTAAAGCATATAGATGTCCACCACCATTTCATAAGAGATCATCAACAAAAAGGGGACATTTGTATTTTGAGTGTGGGAACCGATGATCAACTTGCTGACATATTCACCAAGCCACTTGATGAGAAGAGGTTTTGCAAGCTAAGGAATGAATTGAACATACTTGACTTCTCAAATATGTGTTGATGCACCCCCATTATATGACATGCCTCTCCTTCAAGCAAAGCAAGGTAAAGTTGATTGACATATCATTCATCCATTGCTAAGGACTTGTTTAGTGTATCTAGTCCTTCCTCACATGTCTTAGGCTCATTCATGAAAATCAAATGAATTTGATGCTTGTATGGTACCACTATTGCTTAAATGCTTGAAATGATCTAGTGGTAGCATATGACATGTTTATGGGCTTGGGAACCTACTGTTTGATCTAGAAAATGAGTTATAAGTGTTTAACTCAACATGGTGCATGATAACCCTTATCTGGAGGTGTGAAGAAGCTTGCCCTTGAATCAAACCAAGTTAAATATCTTTTGCAAGTGATCTAGATTGAACCAATTGGGGGAAAATGATCCTCACTTTACATGGTTTCACCGCAACCTATCTAAAATTTGGGCTCACCTTTTGTGCTAATTGTTGACAAAGGGGGAGAGAATTCATAAAGATAGTAAGAGATAGGGAGAGCAAACAAATGTGAAATGACATTGTAAGGGGATCAATTGAAATTTGAAGCACACAAGTAGGGTGACAAGCTCATAAACTTGTATGTTGCATTTGTATGTGCATCACATATGTTTGCTTGTATGGCACAAGTTCTTAAATTCCCTATTCATGCTTGTGCGGTGTATGCTAGGTTGTAGGAAATGATTGATGAAATGAAAACTAGCATGCATAGGATGATAGTTAGATATGCCTTGCATGTTTTACATGTAGTACTAGAGCCTTGCCTATAATGTTGATCTCATGAGCTATCTAGTGTTTGTATTGCAAGTGCTATCTAACTAACCATGGTGCTAAGGATGGTGTTCAAATGGCAACTCCAATTTGTATCATGCATCAAAGGTCCATTCTTTACACCTTAGCATCATTTGGTAGCTATTATTCTCTCAAACTTCCAACCCATGCATATGTGCAAGCTTTCAAATCCAAACTCTTAGCACATATGTAGGGGGAGCTAATACTACCAATTTGGGTTGATGAAACTTGTCCATAACCTTTACATATGGTAATATGCTTGGGCAAGCAACATGAATCCAAAAAGTTTTAATTGAATATCTTTGTAAATAGGTTGTCATCAATTACCAAAAAGGGGAAGATTGAAAGCCCTAGTTTGGTTTTGGATAATTGATGAAACCTTGGACTAACCTTTGATCTAAGTGTGTAAATTAGATAAGGTGGCCTAATCAAAGTGATGAAGCTAGATGATGGTCATGGTGAAGGTGATGGCCACAAATGAGATGATCAAGTGCTTCACATTTGGAAACAAAGAAAGAGAAAAACAAAAATGGGCTCAAGGCAAAGGTATATTGATAAAAACCATTTTTGTTCACCAAAGAGGGTGTGAGTGATTTAGGATCGATAGCCGTATTATAAAGAGGGGAAATATTTTGCTAAGTGGTTATCGAGTGCCACTAGGTGACATGATTCTTGCATATGCATTTAGGAACCTAGTGTGCTAACTTTGACCCTTGTAAAATGTTTTGAAAATTGCTAACACACATGCTCACAAGTTCTACACTTTGTGGTTATCAAGTTGGAAGCAAGGGTGAAGTGGTTGTGGACTTAGAAAAAGAAAAAGGAGAGAAAGTCCATGACCAGACGCTGGCCGCGGGGAGACCAGACTCACCCCGGCGCGTCCGGACATTTTTAGCCATGGCACGCTGACTAGCCGAGGACGAGGAGTTGAGACTGGACACTAGGGCTGGCTTGACTAGCGCATCTGGTCACTTGTTGAAAGGTGGTGAGTTCACTTGATCGGACACGCAGGGTCTGAGTTAGGTTGCGATGACGTACAGTGATGTTGGCCTCGCAGGCGCGCGTAGAGTGAAGAAGAGCTGACCAGACGCTAAGGCGCGTCAGGTCAACATTGACCTGATGCGTCCGATCGCTATTTGTGTGCTCTGGATCATCTCTAGAAACAATTGGACTTAGCTTCACGCAGCGTCAGGTCGCTTGAGCTGCGTGTCCAGTCATCACTTAATGCACGAGCGTCTAAAACTTGACCATTGGCATCTAACGGCTGAGGTTTGAAGGGAGGCTGTTGACATTTCTTAGCATCACTCTTTACTAAGTTATCATCCCTAGCATGATGCCAGATATGCATTGTTGGTAATTAAAAGTGACACTTGTAAACTCTGAGAAAATTATATATGTTAAAGTATAGTATCCGCAAGCGTACAAATAATATACCATTGTAGCATTTCACCCGAGAGTATACCGAGTATCGTTATTTATATTTTATCCACAGGGAGGAGGTATGGGATTGTTGGCATAGAGATGTTGACAAATATGTATACTTATGATAAAACCACTCTCATGCTATGGTAGGGGTAAGTCAAATGATAAATAAATGATAAGTGTGAAGCATTGATCATAATTCTAGAGATAGAAATAGAGACTCATAAAATGTAGTATAGCTAGGCAGAAGATTTGGTAAGAGCAAAAGATTCCTAAGTCATTCCTTATTACTAAGTCTTTTGTACACCCAAGTATATACACTCTCATCTATAGCATAATTAACTTTGGATCTATGCATAAGGAACATTACTAAGGAAGAACAAGAACAGACCTTGTCTTCCTTCTCAACCATGTTCTACTTGCTCTACAAACGGAGAGTGGATTACAAAGGACTCAACGGGAGTGTCACATCCGCGATCTACCATATGACCCAGAGTGCAGAATGGATCCATAGGTAAACAATATCTAAGCACCACGCTTACATATTGTCGACCACTTAACTCACTTGAGTACTGAGCTCAGCGCTTTGCGAACATATGCATAAATTCATTATCAATCATAACTATATCAAGCATACTACCAAAGGAAACTAGGAACATAATAAATAGAAACATAGTATTGAAATAGCATAAAGTCACAAAATATAGAGGGATACAATGGCTTTACCAGCCTCTAGACGATGAATCCTAAATCATGAGCAATAGCCCAACTCTAATTAAATCTTGATAGCTAGCCTATACTAGAACTTGAAGAATTGGAGCTCTATTCTCTTCTCTTTGAAAACCTTAATTTCTGATCTAACCTTGACTTATGATTAGGGTTATTGATGCCTCAGGGAGGGGGGTAGGGGCTGGTATATATAGGGGGATACATCTATAAGGAAAATTGACCCTAGGCCCATTTACTTTGGATTTTGGTGTTTGATGACCAACACAACCAAATTGGACTAATGAATTTGCAAGTGATTGTTTTCTAGTCCAATAGGGTGCAAGCCGTGACTTGGACGAAGGTGACATAATGATCCGATGATCAACACCATAACAAGACCCTAGAAGCACAAGAGAAGACCTAAGATATCAAGCATAGTACAAGCACGTAGATTGGAACCAAGCCAGACGTAAGATCGTGAAGAAACGAGCTTATAGTGGTGATTGGACACAACACCGTACGCAGCTCTTACAGTGACTAGACGGTCCAATCAAGAGGCTCGGCAGTAGTAGGCATTAGCAGCAGTGACAGAACACTGAGGACTGAAAGTGATCAGACGCACCAATGGCACTGTTCATCATACCGGCAACAGACTCAGCACTGACCGAACACTGGCGCCAAATCGATCAGACACAGGAACTACAACGTCTAATTGAGTACAGAGAGGTTCTAGAGTGGCGAAGTTGCGACTGGACGCGTCTAGTGGCATGTGACCGAACGCCATCAGCGTTCAATCAGTTGATCATGGCTCTAACAGTCGGTACAACCGAACATGTCTGGTCAGAACGAAAGCAGCGTCTGATCAGTAGCACAAAAGCGGGATTTCGTCCCCAATGGCTACTTTCTCCATGGGGCTTATAAATAGACCCCCCCAACAAGCCATTTGAGGAGAGTGGATCTAAGAAAACATACCAAGGGTGTTGACACACCATTTTAGTGATCTTCACTTGCATAGTGCTTAGTGATTTATTAGGTGATTAGCGTAGGTGCTTTGCGAAGTGCTTTGATTGATTAGACCACCGCTTATGCGCTTGCTCTAGGTTTAGGCCTAGTGTTTAGTGTGGTTTGCATACCTTTTACCACTCGGTGCTTACGCGAACCATTATTGTACATCGAAGGGGCTTGTAGTCTTGCGAGATGACACCAACCACATTTGTGGTGTGGCTGCCACCGTGTACCGAAGGGAACAAGGCTCACGGCAGTTTGGCCGAAAGCTTGATAGTGAAGATAGTGGGGACCATCTAGGAGAGGCTTGCCGGAAGGCACGTCGGAGACTCACTTGTGTGTGGGGAAGGCCCAAGGCTATCCATAGAGTTACCCGATCAGGAGCTTGGCCCTTGTGAGGGATTCCTTGTGAGGGGCTCCAACGAGGACTAGGGGGAAGCTTGTGCGCTTCTCAATACCTCGGTAAAAATACCAGAGCCATTGATGGGAGTTTGCATATCTCTACCTTGCTCTTTAGCTTTGGCATTTACATTGTTTACATTACTTCTTTTGCGATAGAGATAGCAACACACTAGCAAAACTGTAGTTGCACATTTAGATAGTTTATCTTTTGCGTAGGTTTTGCTAAGGGTAGTAAAAGAGGCCATAGTTTAGAAGTTGAATTTTAAGTTTCCTAATTCACCCCCCTCTTTGGCGTCGCGGTCCCCTTCAAGTGGTATCAGAGCCAGGTTGGCTCAATTTGGACCTTTGGCTTAACCATCGTTGAGCTGATGCTATTTAGAGTACTTGGGATAGATACATCTAGGCCTTCGCACTTTGATGGCACTAACTTTTCCTACTATAAAACTAGAATGCCTTGTCACCTTGAGGTGGTAGATTTGGGTGTTTGGAGAGTCACTTGTGGTGGGATGAAACCCATTAAGAATCCCGATAAACCCACAAAGAGTGAAGAAAAAGATATTCATTTCAATGCTAGAGCTAAAAATTGCTTGTTTGAATCATTTAGCATGGATGTGTTTAACCAAGTGTTCACTTTAAATATGGCACATGAAATTTGGTTAAAACTCTAAGAGCTCCATGACAGCACAGCTAATGTCCATGAGCAAAAACATTGTCTAGCTAAACAAAATTATGATTCCTTTGAAATGAATGATGCTGAGCTTGTTTGTGATATGTATTCTCATTTGAATCTAATTATCAATAAGCTCCATTCAATAGGATTAACAAAGCTAGATGATGTGGACATCGTAAGGAAGATCATCTCTGTGCTACCACAAAAGAAATATGCAATCATCATCACCATCCTTCACAACATGGAGGACTTGAGCACCATGACCCTGACCATAGTCATTGGCAAGATAGTGGCATTTGAAATGTCATGCAAGATGGGTCAAGAAGAAGCCTCTTCATAAAGCAAAGACAAAGCTCTCACATGTAGTGAGAAAAAGAAGATGAAGGGCAAGCAAGTTGAGACAAGCTTAAGCTCAAGCTCCTCAAGTGAAGATAAATAACAAGATGAGGATGAAGAAGAAGAAGAAGAAGAAAAAGATTCAAGTGATGATGATCAATCTTCCTCCTCCACCTCCGACCTTGATGAAGAATCAATCAAACTTATCAACAAGGTGGAGAAGATGATCCAAAGACTCAATGTCAAGGGTGTGCCCATCCAAATTTAAGATATCATCTTCAACAATCAAAGAAATGAGCAAAGAAAGAGAGGATGCTATGGATGCGATGAGTTAGAGCACTTTGTGGAAGTTTGTCCAAACAAGCCCACACCCAAGACAAAGAAGAAGACGTGCAAGGACAAAGCCCTCATATCAATAAGGTCATGGGATGATTCTTTAAGTGAAGAAGAAGACCATCACAAGAGGCAAGGGCACAAGCACTCATCATCAAGTTCTTCTCATGTGTGCCTTATGGCATGAGGTAATGAAAGCTCATCCTCTAGTGAGAGTGATAGTGATGATGAAATACCTTCTTATGATGAAATTATGCAACAAAATCTTAACTATACTAAAGTTTGCACTAGTCAACAAAAGAAGCTCAAAAATTAAAATAAAAGCTAGATAGTTCACAAGAAGCATATAAGACTTTGCTTGAACAATATGAGACATTTGCTAATCTTAATATGGAACTATCTACTAAAATTGAGCAACTTGAGGCTAGTGCAACAACAAATGCATGCACAATCAATGATGAGCAACTTGTAAAGAAAAATGAAAAATTAAAGGACAAGTTAGTTAGATCACAAGATGCTTATAAAAGTTTGCTTGCTAAAATGGAAACCATGTGCAAACATTGTGATGAGCTAACTAATAAAGTTGCTAATCTTGAAGCCGTTGGTACAACCCCCACCAAGGCACCTAATAAGAAAAGTTCTATCTTTGACATGTCTAAAAAGGATGCCTCTACTTCTTGCAATGATTTATGTTTAGACTCACCCTTGTGCAACCAAGTTTGTGTTGAGAAAGTTGTTGTAGATACATGCACACAAGAAGTTGCAATGAAGAATGAGCAACTTAAGCAAGAAGTGGCTCGCCTCACCAAGGACTTGACTCAAGTGAAAGGCAAGATGATGCAAGCCCAACTTCATCAATATAACACCATCAAGGGAGTGAAGAAGCTTGATGAAGGACAAATCGTGGTTTGCTATGTATGCCACAAGGAAGGCCACAAGTCCTATGAGTGCAAGGTGAAGAATGGGGAGGAGCGAAGAAGAAAGAGAAAAAGCACATAAGCAAGCTCTCCAACACCTACACCAACAAGGTGGACAAGAAGTTCTTCACACCATACTTGTTAAAGAAGAAGAAAAATGATAAGGTGGTGGCCATCAAGGTGAATAAGCAAGCCAACAATGGGGTCAAACGCTTTTTGGTGCCAAAGGAGATCATTTCCAACATGAAGAGCACCAAGAAGGTTTGGATCCCGAAAGGGAAGTGAGAAGTCCAATGGACTTTAGGGAATTTGGAGACTTGGCAAAGTATGGGTGCATCATTATGGATAATGTCAAATGCCAAATGGGTTAGTGAATACTATGGACCCAAACTCCCCTTCCCATGTTAGGTAACTAGATTTAAAATTTCCTACAAGTGTATCTTTAAGCATCTAGTTACTTTTCATGCCTAGGTTTGCATTTGCATACTTATATCTTTTGTCATGCATACACTAGGTATATCTTATGGTAGGCTTGCTCAGTTTCATTCTTAACCCTTGGAGCAAACCTACATGGTTTAAATTGTTTAGGAGCATGGCACATAGCTTGTTTTACAATTGTTCATCCAATATGTGCCAAAGTCCAAATTATAGATAATTTCTCCCAAATATTACTTTCGAAAATGATTCTCACATTCATGTGATATCATCTTTCAAGTGGTATTTTTGGTTCTAAAATCAATGTACATGTCTCCTACAAGTATTTCATACTTGTATGCACAAGTTTAGGGGGAGGTTACTCTATAAGTTGGATGTTTTGAGACTAACACCTTTTCAAGCTTATCATGTGTGTAGTAGTCTCATTGCAAGGAAAATGGAGTCCCTAGAGTTAAGCATCATACTTCAAATATCCACCACCTGTTGCAAGTGATAGAAATCAAATTGGTTTCCACATGTGGTATTTCTAAACCGATATCAACATGTTGTTTTCACTTTGGTATTTATATGCTTTCTTAATGCAATATATAGATTAAACTCCCTTGAGCATTAATTTGCCAATTATGCATAAACTACATTCTCCAACATATGTATGCATATATTTAGGGGGAGCTTAGTCTATGTAATGTGAGAGTTAAATTTTGTGACATATTATACTCCACATACCAAGGATCACAAAGTTTGACCCTCCCTTGTGCTACTAATGTCTTCATTTTTTATGTTTGATTCCAAAGGGGGAGAATTTATAGGACCAAAAGCAAGCATTAATTTATAGGCTGGGCCCAATCTTAATAATTTATAAGTGGTAATGGTCCGAGAAAAGGAGGATAGTAGATTAGTCTATGTAATGTGGAGAATTTGTTGAAGGACCAAAAAGTAAGGCTTAAATCCACAATGCCACATGGGGACATTTACAAGGGCAAGATAAGTTTCAAAAGATGTTTACATGTGGTACCCTTTAGCTTTACAATTGGTATCTTCAATTGGCATCTTTTAGTCTTACAAGTGGTATCTTTTTAGTATAATATAACCTTGCCCTTTGCATTGCATCCTAGCAAGTAAATAGTTTTTAAATTCCAATTTTTTATTATTTGCTTGTTTTGGTCGTGTTGTCATCAATCACCAAAAAGGGGGAGATTGTAAGGAAAAAGGACCCTAGGCCATTTTACTTTGGATTTTTGTGGTTGATGACCAACACAACTAAATTGGACTAATGAATTTGCAAGTGATTGTTTTGTAGTCCAATAGGGTGCAAGACGTGACTTGGACGAAGGCGATGTGATGATCCAATGATCAACACCAAAAGCAAGACCCTAGAAGCACAAGAAAAGACCCAAGATATCAAGTATAGTCCAAGCACGAAGATTGGAACCAAGCCAAACGCAAGATCGCAAAGAAACGAGCTCACAGTGGTGACGGATGCATCTCTTACAGCGACGAGATGTTCCGATCAAGAGGCTCGGCAGTAGCAGGCATCAGCAGCAGTGACTGGACGCTGAGGACTGAAAGTGACCAGACGCATCGATGGCACTATTCATCATCCCTGCAACAGACTCAGCACTGACCAGACATTGGTGGCAAATCGACCGGACGTAGGAACTACAGTGTCCGATCGAGTACAGAGAGATTCCAGAGTGGCAAAGTTGCAACTGGACGCATCCGGTGGCATATGACCAGACGCCATCAACGTTCAATCAGTTGATCATGGCTCTAATGGTCGGTACGATCGGACACGTCTGGTCAGAATGAAAGCAACGTCCGGTCAGTAGCAGAAAAGCGGGATTTCGTCTCTAACGGCTACTTTCTCCATGGGGCTTATAAATAGACCCCCAACCGGCCATTTGAGGAGAGTGGAGCTAAGTAAACATACCAAGGGTGTTGACACACCATTTTAGTGATCTCCACTTGCATAATGCTTAGTGATTTATTAGGTGATTAGCGTAGGTGCTTTGTGAAGTGCTTAGGTTGATTAGACCACCGCTTATGCGCTTGCTCTAGGTTTAGGCCTAGTGTTTAGTGAGGTTTGCATACCTCTTACCACTCGGTGCTTGCGTGCACCATTGTTGTACATCGGAGGGGCTTGTAGTCTTGCGAGATCACACCAACCGCGTTTATGGTGTGGCCGCCACCGTGTACCAAAGGGAACAAGGCCCGCAGCGGTTTGGCCGGAAGCTTGATAGTGAAGACGGCAGGGAGCATCCGGGAGAGGCTTGCCAGAAGGCACGTCAGAGACCCACTTGCGCATGGGGAAGGCTCGAGGCTATCCACGGAGTTACCCAATCAAGAACTTGGCCCTTGTGAGAGATTCCTAGCGAGGGGCTCCAACGAGGACTAGGGGGAAGTCTGCACGCTTCTCGATACCTTGGTAAAAATACCGGAGTCATCAATGGAAGTTTGCATATCTCTACCTTACTCTTTAGCTTTGTCATTTACATTGTTTACATTACTCCTTTTGTGGTAGAGATAGCAACACACAAGCCTGGATAACAAGCCGGCTCGGCTCGTTCTGGCTCGTTAAGATAATAAGCTAGCTTGGCTCGACTCATTATCCTAACGAGCCAGAAAGCCAGCTCGGCTCGGCTCATTAAAAGCTCGAGCTGGCTCGTTAAGCTCGTGAGCCAGGTATAAAAAATACACAAAATATAATATTTGCATTTATCTAAAATTTAAGAATAATAATAATACACAAGAAATGCATCTAGACCAGTTACCAGTCAATTTATAGGGTCTAGACCAGTTACCAGTCAATTGTAAAGTGCAAGACATGAAGTAATACAAAAACTAATACAAGTTTTGATACTTTTTTTCCTAGAAGCTTGGCTCGTTTAGCTCGCGAGCGGCTCATGAGCTGGCTCGAGTTGGCTCGTTATAGCTAACGAGCTAAAATCTTGGCTCAGCTCGGCTCATTATCATAACGAGCCAAGCCGAGCCGAGTCGAGCCAGCCACGAGCCGAGCGAGTTAACGAGCTTCGAGTTTTTCGTCCAGCCTTAGCAACACACTAGCAAAACCGTAGTTACACATTTAGATAGTTTATCTTTTGCATAGGTTTTGCTAAGGGTAGAAAAAGAGGCCATAGTTTAGAAGTTGAATTTTAAGTTGCCTAATTCACCCCCCTCTTAGGTGTCACGGTCCCCTTCAACATCAATTCTAGACCCTCGGATCAAATCATTTTGAAAGAACAGCGTAGATGCAATCCTTGAGGCGGTGGAGAACCGACGTATGAAGGAGGGCTGCCAGGCGGAGACACTAGGCCGACCGACTTGCTGGTGGGGCCGATCGACCCCACCTATCATCCCCCGAGGTCTGCTTTGGGGGATGCCTTCTGGTGTCCTCTGGAACCTTCTGGTGCTATTTTTGTCGTGGATAAATACGTTTAATTCTGACGATTGGGTCCACCTTAACAGTTTTCTAGATAAACCCTGCTGAAAACACAGATTCACTAAAACTCGTGGAAATTGTTAGTTTAAACCCTTAAGTCTATATTAGTAATCATTTTCATGCATTTATTCAAAGTATGTTGACGGTTTATGATGGATGTTAACTACCGTCAACAATAACTAAGTCTAACTTAACCCAGAGTAGCAACAAAACTTAAGATAACAGGAACATAGGGGAAATCACTAAGGTCTTCTAGTTCTAACTTCGGTAAGCTATGTCTTCTACTGTTCAATATGGGAATATTACTAAGGAGAAACACAGGCAGAGTATGTTTTCCTAGAAACCAGGTCCTGCTCGTCCTACAAATGGGAGGTGGTCTACAAAGGACTCAACGAGGCTATAAGAGTCACCCTCGTGATCTACCACCGATCCGGAATGTAGGGTACATCCATGAGTAATCGAGTCTAAGCACCATGCTTACACTATGAATACTACTTTAACTCAAGAGCGACAAGGATTAAAGTACTCAAAAGAGTCGCAAACACTACTAACTTCCAACCCTTATGCCACGCTTTTTTATCACAACGACAATATTTCGTTGCAACAGGGGGTGTTATCGCAACCATTTGCACTTTCGGTTGCGATAGATGGGATTTTTGCCACGCAAATTGTTTCATGGCCATAAATATGGAGATCGTTGCAAAAAGTAAGTGTTATCACAACCAATTGTAGAACGGCTACAATAAGTGATCATTGTTGCCACAATTTGATTTGCGTTGCGGGCAGTTTTATTGGCGTTGCAATATTAAGATGTTATTGCAACTCTTTAATTGATGGTTGCAATAGTCCGTCTATGTCGCAATGAATATGTTTCGTTGTATGTAATAGTTGCTTGCATTGCAAAAAAGTTGTACGTATAGCAATAAAATCATTGCAATCACTAAGGTTCTAGAGCACAATGCTTAGCAAAAATATAAGAAAAAAGAATTGTCACCAGGTTTCAAACCACTAATCTCGCACTCTAGAGGAAAGTTACTTACCACTAATGTATACTTGTGTACTTGTCACTGGCAGCCATAAAATTTTATGCAAACTAGTGGACACGCAAGTATTTATAGTTGTGATGTGTGAGGAAGGACACGCAAACTAGTGAAACACAGGCAGAGTATGTTTTCCTAGTAACCAGGTCCTGCTCGGCCTACAAACGGGAGGTGGTCTACAAAGGACTCAATGAGGCTATAAGAGTCACCCTCGCGATCTACCACCGATCCGCAATGTAGGGTACATCCACGAATAATCAAGTCTAAGCACCACGCTTACACTATGAATACTACTTTAACCCAAGAGAGACAAGGATTAAAGTACTCAAAAGAGTCGCAAACATTACTAACTTCCAACCCTTATGCCACACTTTTTTGTCGCAACGACAAGATTTGGTTGCAACAGGGGGTGTTATCGCAACCATTTGCACTTTTGGTTGCGATAGATGGGATTTTTGCCACGCAAATTATTTCATGGCCATAAATATGGAGATCATTGCGAAAAGTAAGTGTTATCACAACCAATTGTAGAACGGCTGCAATAAGTGATCACTGTTGCCACAATTTGCTTTGTGTTGCGGGCAGTTTTATTGGTGTTGCAATACTAAGATGATATTGCAACTCTTTAATTGATGGTTGCAATAGCCCGTCTATGTCGCAACGAATATGTTTCGTTGTATGTAATAGTTGCTTGCGTTGCAAAAAAAAGTTGTACGTATAGCAAAAAAAACCGTTGCAATCACTAAGGTTCTGGAGCACAATGCTTAGCAAAAATATAAGAAAAAAGAATTGTCACCAGGTTTCAAACCACTAATCTCGCACTCTAGAGGAAAGTTACTTACCACTAGTGTATACTTGTGTACTTGTCATTGGCAGCCATAAAAGCTTATGCAAACTAGTGGACATGCAAGTATTTATAGTTGTGATGTGTGAGGAAGGAAAATATAAAATTTGATCAAACTTAAAATCCCAACAAAATTAGGGAGATCCATATGCATGGAAGCATAGCTTCACTACGTCGAGGCAGGGCTCATCTTCGGAAAAAGTTATATACACGTTTTTTTTATTTTTTGAGCTATAATGAATTAGTATGAACTTTTCTAAAGATTTAGTGAGGTTTTAATCATTTTTAGAAAATAATTGAAACTCCTTAATTTTTAAAAATGACAGACTCACATAGCATGCACTGACTTATAATCTATGCAAAGAAAAGCTATGAAGTGAATCTACAGGAACAAAAATAAATAACATTTAGCAAATACATTTTAAAAATCAGTATGGCGCCCTCCAATTGATATTAGCATCTTGCAGATGACTATACTCATAATTACCAAACCAAAATGTGCAACATTGATGTCTAGATGCAGCTTGGAGCACATCTGTCATCCCTTATCTTGGCCTATCTTGTTTACGGTGGATCCCGCACTTGCCTCTCCCAGATTCATCCATTCGTTGAGCCCAGTATACGAACTGCTTAGGTTCAGGGCAAACTCCACCAAATTACCCAGAGTAGGATCTTGTATGATCAGGGACCACCCATCTCAATCATCTCCAGTAATTATAGCTCATAGAAAAAGCAGCATCACAAACATATAATGGCTGAACATACTGTGTTTGTTGGAGTATTTGTAAAGAAAAATAAGAAAATTTGAGTTGGGCACTTGGAAAACATACAAGAAATAAGAAAATTTGGAATTACTCCAGGTGAAAAACTTCTCCACGAGCATACAAAGATAGTAGGAGCTCCGAGCTCCAAAACACCAACCACAAGTTTCTGAATGTTTAAAATGCCGGACAACATTATCCTACTTTTTCCTGTAGTTTTAATAATGGTAGAGTTGACAACTTCAATATAAAGATAGTCCAAGGCCCCGCACAGCAAGCAATTGAATAAATGTTTGTAGTTTCACGAGGAACATATCATTAAGCCGAAAT
Source organism: Miscanthus floridulus (assembly GCF_019320115.1). Lineage (NCBI taxonomy): Eukaryota > Viridiplantae > Streptophyta > Magnoliopsida > Poales > Poaceae > Miscanthus > Miscanthus floridulus. Next base: position 78,220,159 of record NC_089582.1, read on the forward strand.
GAAAATAATTGAGTTTAGTTCAGAACAGTTGTTATAACAAAAGAAAAATTAGCTCGTCTACATATCATTAAGTCCTACAAGGATTAATTTTGGAATAAATAAATTGTAGGAAAATCTTTGAAGCTGCAAAGTTACACCCAACTAAACAGGGCAAACAGACGTACTCATTTTTTCTTTCTACTGTTCCCTGATTTCCTCCCATTTTGCACAAGGATTTATGTGTCGATTTGTAGTTATATTGTATTCATCAATCTAAGTTCACCTAAATGGTTTCCGTAGATTTTTTTGTAAAAAATTTACTTCACTGAATATGGAAAAAAATGGAGCAAAAAAATGCAGAAAAGTTACCATAGGCATGGTTCAGGACTTTCTTTGTAACATTACAGAGTGATGCTTCAAGATTTCGTCAAATCCGATAGTTCCCCTCAGAACCACAAATTTTGCTTCATCCCTTACCTTACGTTCCTTTATTTGGATCCATGGAGGGGGTTGGGCAAGGTTTCTTCTAATCCGACAGCTTACATCAAAATTGGAAATCTATAGTTAAATCATGACCTCCGAATCACAGGAAAACAAAAAAAAAACAACAAAATTTCCACCTTTTTTCCACCTTCTCTCTCTTACCTCAGGCTGCCCTGTTTGCATCCAGAAAGGGGATGGAGCACGGATCTGTAGTGGAAGATCTGATCTATGGAGCTAGGGATTAAGGAGGGATGGGGAGTCGTAGGGACCTGAGCAGACTGGGGCTCTGTGGTATGGGGAATAAATTGGAGCTAGGGTATGTGGCTGAGTTTTATTAGTGCTCCAAGATTCTGGCCCATGGGTATGGCAGCGGGAATGGCACTGGCCACAGGGACGGGTGGGATTAAGGTTGCGCCGGGTTTGGAGACGATGGTGGCGGCATGTCGGAGGTCGCGTGCTTGCGCAGCTGGAGTGTTTCTTTGCTGCCGAGGCTTCGAGGGTTTTGGTCTAGCTGAAATGTTGGGCGCGCATATCACAGGAGCGGTGGAAAGGGCGCCGCTTTGCTGCAGCCGGGCGCCACTTTTTGCCGCCGTGTTAGCGAAAATAATTCCCGAAGGCCATTTTTTCTTGAAACACTCGGGAGTCTCCTGACGCTGTTCATTTTGACTGTGTCCGACTAAACTTTCTAGGTCTAAAACAAAAGTATCCCGAAGACGAATGAAGACACACGGGAACAAATCAATATACCCATTGTTTTATCTCCCGAGTGTAATATAGAACACTCGTAAACTCTAAGACACTAGGAAACTTCATAAAATCTGATAGTAGCTATAAAAAATCTTTAAATGATAAAATAGGAAAAGGAGGGCTAATAATCTCATGGGATTGAACTCACAACCATACTACAATGCTTGAATAATCTTATCTTACCGCTTAATTTTGCATGTTGTTCGTATATGTACTAAATACATGACCATCATTAGTCTGTTTTTCTTATATAAAAATAAGCAAGAAATACACTCTAACTAAATACATATTAATATGCATATGGATTTTCAATATAAAAATAAAATAAACAAGAGTAATCTAGAGTATAAATGTTTCACTAGGCCGCCAAGGAAATTTGGCATTTCCTCGAGGGTCTTCTTTGGGTTGTTTGGTTGGGTGGCCAACCCCCAACTAGGCTCTGGAAAGCCACCTTTCGGTCTGTTTGGTTGCCTTTTTAGAGCCCAAAGCCTAGTCTGGTAAGCCATCCATCTCCCTTAGGCCAGTCTCATGGGAACTGTAGGGGTGATCATTCCTAGTTGGCTAGGTTAGGCTAAGGAACGGTTTAGTTCCACCCGTGGGCCCTTTTGCACACCCGTGCGCGTACCCCATGGAGACAGTGAGGCAGTTCATCCTTCGCTCCCTTCCTCGCTCATGATGGAGAGACTGTGGGGCAGCGTTTGGCGTCGATGGCATGGGGCTCACTTCTTCCCTTCTCTAGTCCCCTTTCTTCGTCGTCGAGCACGCCCACGACAAATGTGGTGGTGGCGGTTGGAGGACGGGCATGGAGACGAGAGCGACGGTGGTGGGGCTTCTCGATGGTGGTGCCACCTGCACGAAAGGAGATGGAGCAACGCACGAAAATCAAACAACTTGTGGAACCCATTGACGCCTACATCATCATGCCGTTGAACTGCCCATCCTCGACATCTTCGAGGGACTAGAAGTTATGCGGATATTGTAGTCCACATCGTCACCGAGCTGCCCATCCTCATCATTAGTGAGTGACCTCGATCCTAGGATCCAAGGATTCCAAGCAAGGGGCAAGAAGCTCCCATGGCGGCGGCGTTTTCCGATGCTTACCACCTATTCAACATAATGTCGAAAAGAGGAAACACTACTTGAAGAAAGAATGAGGTGACTATGCATCTTGCATTGCACAAAGCTAGGCTTTAGCTGCCCAAGTTTAGTTGACTAGCCATGTCAGGTCCAAAACGTAAACCAAACATGCCCCTAGTTTCTTGGAGGTTGGCACCCAAGAAAATGGTTCCTAGCTATTAAAATATAAACATGGTATGCTTATTAGACTTGAATATAATGTTAAGTGTTTATATTTTGCTAAAGTATATATGCATTTACACATATGGCACTTGAACATATATTGACCATTCAACATGTACACTTGAAGTTTTCACGTAAACATATATGGAAAATAGAAGTGTGTATTTGTTTACAAGCTTAACTGTTTATTCTTAAGTTCACTTACTCATATAGCACACTTAAACTTGTTAAGTTCACTTAAATAAAACACACACACACACATTTGCCTATTTATTTTATTATAAATAATTTGTGTCCTCAATAATGAATGAAAATAATTCTATACACACTAGAATATTTCCTTAAAAAATTATAAGTTATTTTTGCATTATAGTTTGTGTAAAAACACAAATATAATAGTAATATGCATTCAAAAGGTAAAAAATAATATGTATTTGAAAAAAATACTGAATCTTTTTACAGCCCAAGACCTGAGCTTGGTTCTAGAATCTGTTCTAGGCCATATCTCCATGAGGCCCAAATAACTGGTAAGAAGATCTCGTCCGTTCGAACTGATCTGACAGTGACCTTGTGCCCACCCGAGCTAAAAGCAGCGTCCAGCTGCAACTAAAGATGGCAATGGGTCCCGATACCTGATACCCAACGGGTATTTGGTCCGTTAGGGGACGGGGATGGGATCATATCTTTATCCACGGGCATCTAAATGGGCAAGAATCCATCCCCAACAGGTATAGTGGGTACGGAAACATTCCCTGTTTACCCGTCCCTGTTACCTGTTGGGGAACCCAACTATTTGAGTTGTCATGCGAGTATTAGGCCCAAAGAAGCTCAACATAGGTATTTTGGTCCAAATCTGAACAATCATATATATAGTTTGTGTGTTCTAGGAACCGTAGTTCAATTTTTCCTCACTATCTCCGCCAGCAGCACAAGCACGCCTGCCTCATAAGCGCTCGTGCCCCTCGCTTCCTCAGTTCAGTCTCTCTGTCACCTTTGCTCGTCCTCCTCGCAACCTCACTCCTTCTCCTCAACATATTTGAGACTCCGACACTTATACCTGGGTGAAGAAGAAACATCTCCGATTGCAAAGCTGTGACCCCAAGTGTCCTTGTTTATTGAGTATGCAGTACCCGTTGAGAATCTGTTACCCGACTGATGCTCGACGGGTATCGGGATGAACAAGAATCTATACCCGAGATAGTTAACGGGGATGGGGACGGAATGAATTCTCCATAGCAGGGAAAAGAACGTTCTGAGGATACCCGATGGGTACATCCCGTTGCCATCCTTAGCTGTAACCCTCCTTTCCCCTCCCCATGATCCCACGACTCCTCCCATCCACCCCTCACCACCGTATCCACTAAGCCTAGACCGAGCACCACTTGATTCGCCACTACTTTCATCGGTAGATGTGCCAGGGTAAGCTCCTTTTTTGGTCTTCCCCGTGCGTCATGGCTATAGCCGCCCTTGGCTACTGCTGCGCCACTCCATGGCTGCCCAGCTGAAGCGTGGCATCCCAGCTAACTGTGGTGTCCTAGCACTCATTACCAATCAAGCTCGTCCCTGACCTCGCGCTCCTCCTAACGTGGCGTGCAGTTCTAGCTCTCTCTCAACTTCCACAAGATTCAGGTGCTCTCGATGTCCACAAGATCCAGGTGAGCCTTCTCTTCCTCCTACTGTTGGCAGCTCAGGGCATGCCCCGGCTGATGACATGTGCGTCTGCTCAGATTTTTGGGAGAAGTGGTGTTGGATTCATTAAGAAAGAGGAGGACAGCATGTGATTGTTGTCTATCGTGAGGAGGGGAAGGATATCCTGGTGCTCACAACTCTAGTAGATTAGTCCAGCCCTATGCGATTTAGATTTCAGACTCGTTGCTAAGTACCTGTTCGGGATTGAATGTAGTCTCCATGACAACACAAATCAATGCATCGGTTAGCCATTGTTTTTGTTTCTTTTTAGATGGAAGTTTGAGTAGTTCTTTTGTCAGTGTAATTAGATGCATTTCTAACCCACTCAATGTCATAGGTGACACAGCGGAACAGTGAGCAGGAGAACATCGGTGGACGCATCTTCATAATAGCTTGCGTATTTTCATTATTTACTTTGTTATTCAGTGTCTGTAACATGGGCCTAGGGCCAGAGTCTTTCCGGCATACATATGCCTGGACATTGTAAGCGAACATCTTATCGAATAAGTAAAGTAAAACATGAACACGCTAAGGCAGGGGCTTTCCTCGCTGGCGTCTTCTCCCCCGATCTATGCCTCTCGTAGTGCTCACGTTGACAGCTTGATGCCGGTGGCCACGGGTGTTACAGTGGTATCAGAGACGGTCTACCCTCGGCCATGTTTCTTGATTCCGCTCAGCTTCGATCATCAATTCATAATTCCGGACGGTGGGTTGATCTCAATCCTGCATCCTTGTGGTGTGGGCGAGAGGTCCTGTAAATCCTTCCTTTGGTTGAATCGGGTCAGCTAGCGGCGTCGGATTCGTCTATTCCGAGATCCACCAACTTACCATCCACCCACCCCACCTCCTCCATAGCTACCTGGATCCGACGTAGTTCCTACACTACTTCAGTGTGGCAGCACTGCAACGGGTTCTCTTCGTCAATAATTGACTTCGAGCGGGCACAATCACCAGTAGCTCATCGACAATTCCATCCTCAATGGCACGATTCTCGACTGGGGGACTACATCAACAAATTTGGTTCGGTGGCATGAACTGTTTGTGAGAATTTCTCAAACCTCTCACTCGATTTCATTCTAGCTTGCTTGAATCAGTGGTGAGGGTTGCGAGGCAATTGTTCTCGTGTAAAATTCCATAGCAAACTGGTTCAATTGCGGTGCGATGGTGTTCGGAGGGGAAGTGTCCATCGACTTGGGTTGCGGGGCACCTGTTCCAGTGTAAAATTCCTCGGTCGGGCCTCACTTCCAGGCGGCGATGATTAGTTGTTGTGTGGAGCAGACAATAGGGGAGGTGTGATCTAAACCTGTTGCTTCACCAGTTTTAGTCACGGCTCCATTTAAGGCTTCCAATCCTAAACCATCGAAGCAGACACAAATTCTATTGGATCAGATGACTAAGAGCGCTGATGATGACCAGTCCAAATGGGACCAGGTGATGGACCATTTTGATCTCTTGTTCAAAGACTCAAATTGAGTTGAACAACGCTAAAGTTGACAAGTGCTCTGCAGATCAACAGTTCATTGCTCAACAAGTCAGAGCTAATGGGCAGGTAGTGGCTCAACTGACATTGCGGCAATTTAAAGAGGAGAACAGATCTATCAGTTCATCTTCCCTAGTGTACAAAGATGAAGAAGAACACTTCCAGAACATGTTTTCCAAGGACAAGGGGATTAAGAAACCTGAGCAGTCCAAGTCTCACAGGTCCAAAATTGAGCCTGACAAGGGAGAAGGGGTACCTCATCATGCTTTGCCTAAAATGCTCTTTCCCAAGTTTGATGGTAGTCATCCAAAGATATGGATTGACAATTGTTGCAATTATTTCTCTATCTATAATGTGCCTAAGAGACTTTGGGTGTCTTCTTCCATAATGCATCTAGAGGGCAATGCTACCAAGTGGTACCAGGCCTATAAATAGACACATACTAAGATCTCTTGGCTAACCTTTTGCTTAGCTATGGAACAACAATTTGGAGCTGATGATTATAGAAATGCTCTCACTGAATTGATAGATCTCAGGCAGTCAGGCACTGGAGGATTATACTACCAAGTTTGAGCAATTGTAGTTTGATATCACTATGTATAGCTATCACTATGATGACCTTTTCTTCACCTCCCATTATGTCAGTGGACTAAAAGATGAAATCAGGGTAGTGGTTGAGCCCTAGGTACCAACAACTGTACACAGAGCTGCTATTATAGCAAGAATTCAGCAAAAGGTGCTTGATAGAGGGAAATACAAGTACTAGAAGGCTTCTATACTTACCAAGCAAAGCACACAACACAGAACTAAGACCAAGCCAAACCCAGCTTCTGGTACTCTATGGAGGGATAGGCAGCTGAGGGACTACATGAAGGCCAATGGGTTGTGCTACACCTATGGGGAGAAATTTGAACCGGGACATAATGAGGTTTGCTCCAAGAGAACCAAACCACACAGCAATGCTCTTGTGGTCAATGACTTGGATAGAGAACTCAGTGATGATGTTCTCAATCAATTAGGTGTTGAGGATGCTTTACCAGACCAATTTTGTTAATTGCCCCTCAATGCATTGACGAGCAGTGATACAAGCAACAATATTAAACTAAAAACTAGGGTCAAGAATAAGATTATGGTTACTTTATTAGATAGTGGCAGTTCTCATAGCTTTGTAAGTGCCCAGTTCACCCAACTAGCTAGCCTACCAACTATGCCTATGTCACCTCGTAGAGTAAAACTTTCAAATGGTGAGTGGATAGTGGCTGATAAAATGGTCATGCAATTGGAATGGTATTGTCAGGGTCACACACTGGTTGTTGATATGATAGTACTGGATATGCACCCCTATGGTGCTATCTTGGGTTTTGATTGGTTGCAGCACCATAGTCCAATGCAGTGTGATTGGCAACTTAAAACTCTTGAATTCAAGGTGAATGGATGGCCAGCGAAATTGCAAGGCATCACTCTACCACCTCTGTAGCTGACATCTATATCTGCAACTAAAGTCTACAATTCCACAAAAGGCAATGATGTTTGGGCCTTTGTCTTAGTGGACCAGATCCCACAGCACCAGAACCACTCTACCACTTCTACTATCATTCCATCACCTATACAACATGTGTTGACACAGTATGCTAATGTATTTTCTAACCCATAGACATTACCACCACAAAGGACTTATGATCACTCCATTCCTTTGCTCCTTGGTTCCATTCCTGTGAATTCAAAACCCTACCATTACTCTCCCCACCATAAATCAGAGATAGAGCGGCAGGTTCAGCAGTTACTACAAGTTGGATTAATTTGCCACATCCATAGCCCATTTGCTTCTCCAGTCCTACTAGTCAAGAAGAAAGATGGAACATGGAGGTTTTGTGTGGATTATAGGAAACTCAATGCACTAACTATAAAGAATAGATTCCCAATGCCTATAATTGAGGAGATATTGGATGAATTGGCTGGTTCCAAATTCTTCACAAAATTGGATATGAGGTCTGGTTACCATCAGGTCAGAATGCTCCCAGAGGATGAGCACAAGACAACATTTAAGACACATCACGGCCACTACCAGTTTAAAGTGATGCCTTTTGGACTCACTAATGCACCAGCCACTTTCCAGTGTATCATGAATTAGATACTTCAGCCTTTTCTTAGGAAGTTTGTGTTAGTCTTTCTAGATGATATATTGATATATAGCAACACTTTAGAAGATCATGCTAGTCATCTTGAGGAAGTGTTGGCCACCCTTAGATAGCATCAGTTGTACTTGAAATCTTCTAAGTGTACTTTTGCTCAAGATAGTTTGGAATATTTGGGCCACATAATTTCTTCTAAAGGTGTGGCCACAGACCAAAACAAGATAACTGCTATGCTACATTGGCCAGTACCTACTACAGTCACTAAGCTGAGAGCTTTTCTGGGACTCACTGGATATTATAGGAGGTTTGTTAAACATTATGGATTGCTTACTAAACCTCTTACTCAGTTGCTCAAATATTAGTAGTTTTCTTGGTCAAAAATAGCTCAGAAGGCCTTTGATGAGGTGAAAATAGCCATGACCAAAACACCTGTATTGGGTCTTCCAAATTTCACTCAGCCATTTACTATAAAAACTGATGCTTGTAATGATGGTATTGGAGCTGTTTTGATGCAACAAGGACACCCATTGCTTATCTTAGTAAGGCTCTTGGGGAGAAGCACAAATCACTATCCATTTATGAGGAGTTCTTGGCCTTGATTATGGCAGTTGAGAAATGGAGACCATACTTACAAAGGCAAGAATTCATAATTCTCACAGACCACAAGTCTTTAGCCTTTCTCAATGAACAGAACCTACATTCTGAAATGCAAAGAAAAGCTATGACTAGGCTCATGGGTCTCCAATTTAAGATTGTATATAAGAAAGGAAAAGAAAATGTGGTTGCTGATGCTTTATCTAGGGTAGCTCACCTCATGGCTGTTCAAGCAGTTTCTACTGTTCAACCAGTTTGGATCCAAGAGGTCTTGAATTCCTACACCACAGATCCCAAAGCTCAACTGCTATTGAAGCAATTAGCTATATCAAGCCCTGATGCTAATGGGTTCAGTCTCGAGCAGGGTCTCACTAGACACAATGGCAACATTTGGACTAGCCAAAATTTAGCTTTACAAATGAAGATCATTGCTGCTTTTCATTCAAGTGCTTTGGGAGGCCATTTAGGTATGACACCTACCTACTACAAACTAAGGAAGCATTTTGCTTGGAAGGGTATGAAGCAGGATGTAGAGAGTTATATCAAGCAATGTTCAATCTGTCAACATGCTAAACATCCATTACAGCATCCAGCAGGCCTGTTGCAACCCTTGCCTATGCCAGAAGGAGTTTGGAGAGATGTTTCTATGGATTTCATAGAGGGTTTGCCCAAATCTGATGGGTACAATATCATTTTAGTAGTTGTGGATAGGCTGACTAAGTATGCCCATTTTATTCTTATGTAGCATCCTTACACTGCCAGCACTATTGCCTAGGCATTCCTGGATAATGTGGTGAAGTTGCATGGCTTACCAAATTCTATTGTTAGTGACAGAGACACAGTGTTTGTTAGTCACTTCTGGACACAACTCTTTAAGCTATACAAAGTCAATTTAACTTTGAGCACAGCATATCATCCTCAAATGGATGGATAGACTGAAAGAGTAAATCAGTGTTTAGAAATGTTTCTCAGATGTTCAGTGCAAGACTCTCCCAAGGCCTAAAAATCTTGGCTTTCACTAGTAGAATTGTGGTATAATTCCTCCTATCATAGTTCACTAGGTTGCTCACCTTTCAAGGCTCTTTATGGGTATGAACCAAATGTGGGTGCAGTACCTCAAATACCAGAAACTACTTGCCCATCAGTAGCTGAGGTCATTAAGAACAGAGAACTTCGTCTGCAATCCCTCAAGCAAAATCTGGCACAAGCTCAGAATAGGATGAAGCTGATGGCTGATAGAAAATGCATTGACTGTCATTTCAGTGTGGGTGATCAGGTGTTATTGAAATTATAGCCCTACACTCAATCTACAGTGACCAACCTCCCCTTTCCCAAGCTAGCATACAAATATTTCAGTCCTTATACAGTACTGGAATGAGTTGGATCAGTTGCCTATAAATTGGAATTACCAGAGGGCACTATGATTCATCCTGTCTTCCACATATCATAGCCATTTGTGCAGACTATACTCCTGTGTTTGATACGCTACCAGTAACTATAGACTTGGAAGCTACAGCAGCTGTCCCGGACAGGATCATTGATAGACGTCTGGTCAAGAAAGGGAATATATCAATTCCTCAGGTCAAGGTTCTCTTGACTGGTCTACCACAATCTGCCGTAACGTGGGAGGATTATAATGTTCTGCGACAACGTTTTCCTGATGCTCAAGCTTGGGGACAAGCTTCATCTTCGGCAAGGGGAAGTGTCACAGGTGACACAGCAGAACACTGAGCAGGAGAACATCTTTGGAGGCGTCTTCCTAATAGCTTGGCGTATTTTCATTATTTACTTTGTTACTCAGTGTCTATAACATGGGCCTAGGGCCAGAGTCTTTCTGGCATACATATGCCTGGACATTGTAAGCGAACATCTTATTGAACAAGTAAAGTAAAACATGAACATGCTAAGGCAGGGGCTTTCCTCGCCGACGTCTTCTCCCCCGATCTGTGCCTCTCGTAGTGCTCACATCGACGGCTTGACGCCGGCGGCCGCGGGTGTTACACTCAACCACACTAATTAATAGGTAAATGATTTGATAGATTGATACAAAATTAATGGAGTAAACACAAACTAGCTACTTCTGCCAAAAGAAAGTCTAGCTCTGCAGACACTGACCAAATTTTCTGAAACTACCTCTGCCTTTGTTTAATTTATAGTGTCAAGTAAACATGAAGTAGTTACTTGTACGATGCAAGGCCTGGGAATTTTTAGAAGCTACCTCTGCCATTATTTCATTTAGAAAGCAAGTATTCAATGAGCCAAATTGTGATCTTTTTGCCAGGTGTGGTAATGTGGAAGTTACTGCTGTTTTGATGCATGACCTTGTTGTTAGGCACAATGTGTTCAGCCTGAATGTCATCAAGTAAATGGGCATGCGTATACTGTTTTTTATGGATCAATTGCCTATTCTATGTATCAAGTTTTTTTTTGTATTTTTCTATATTCTATAGACGCCCAACTCTGATCAAGTTTTTTGTTCTGAACTTTGCATACTTGAAGGAGCTTGGAGGAAGGTGGTGGACAGAAGACAGTCCTTCACTGTAACTAAGCATAAGGCAGGTGAGATGGATCAACTAAATGTACAACTTTTTTCAGTATCTTTAAATTAAATTGACAATAATGTGTCTGGATGAACTTACCTAGACACACCTATGCTGAGATGATAAAAAAAGTGAATTGGTACATGTATGTTCCAAATAACTAGCAGTAGGTAATTTAGCTATCATAAATAATTAGCATTAGTTTTTCCAATATAGTTTCTTTTGTTCTGAATTTTAACTTAAATGATGATTCAAAACAAATCATGTGGTGCCTCTTTGTTTATCTGAATAATCATATGTTTTCATTTTTATTGTATTATGACAAAAGTCCAATGTATCCTCTTGCTTGTACTAATCCACATCAGTTGACAACAAGTTCTGCTATGTCGACAAGCGCACCTTCTTGCTAGTAATCGCTCCTTTTCCATAGGGTTCTCTCACATTTCTTGATTTAAAAGCAAACCATTGTTAGTGGTTGATTGTTGTGCTATGGTTTACATTACTGGTTGATTGTTCTTTGAGTCATGATTAAAGTAACTTTTCTTGGTTTCTGTACAGAAATGCCATGTGAAGAATAAAGGATATCAGAAGTGAATTTTATCCTTTGGGTTGCAAGATGAACCTGAACCAACAGATGATTATAAGTGTTTGTCTTTTTAGGGAAAACTAACTTGGTATAGTTTGCAATGCTAGTATTATTTGGTTGAAATATATACTTCTTGCATAAGGTCTGCATTTGTGGTAGCTACCTTGGATTTTAGTTCTAGCAGCACTGAAGAATAGTTGACATTGGCGATTGAAAGTTTGTTTCGCACTTGTGTTGACATGGTTTTAACTAACTGGCTTGTGGAACTGCATCTAATATTAGCTAACTATATTGTCATTGTTAACCTCCTTTACTATCAATTCGACTAGAAACATATTGCATTACATTTTGTGCATGTATAACTTTATCTAATTTACTAATATCTTATTCTTTTGGTTAGTAGGAACTTAAAACTTCGAGTGGGAGGCTCAGAATCAAGCAAGAACACAGCTGAGCTTGCACTGCCAAGAAGTTTGCAAGTGATGTAGAGATGTTAGGAAGAGTTGTAGTTCTGCAAGTTTTTTGTTTACCCATAAGTCCTAGTGTACTATACTTTCATTTGTGATTTTAGATACTATTTCAATGGTTTGTCTATCTAATGGATGATTGATTTGAATTAATATATGGGCATGGAATTGATTCTATTATGCTCTAATTCTTTTGCAAAAATGATTTATTAAACGACATATCAAATGCTAGGTGCGTTGCAACAAAAATTCTTGTTGTGATAAACCCTAATGCAACGAATGTGCTATGTTGCTATTGCGATCCATTGCAATGAAAATAATTTGTGTGGTAATACGAACTATGCCAACGAACTACCTAGCATGGCAATATGATCTATGGCAACGCATAACATTTCATGGCAAAAGATAATATTGCAACGGTATGATTGTCGTTGTAATAACATATGATCTCTCGCAACGATCAAAATTATGTGGCAAATAATTCTATTGCCACGGCATGACTGTCATGGCAGTAACCTCTTTTGCAACAAAATCATGGCATGGCAAATACAGGCTATTGCCACACCACTAATCGTTGCATATACAACCTCTTGCAATGGAGGTGTGCATGGAAATTGCTTATATTGCCACGACCATGAACGTTGCAACAATGTCCTATTGCCATGCTTGGCAACGAATCGATATGGTTGCAATAAACCTCAACAGTTGCAACTCTAAAGTAGCAACGGTTGCAATATCTTATTGTAACATGACTTATTGCAACCATTGGCAACAACGTGATTTGGTTGCAACATGTACCTTCTGCAACCAAATTGGGCATATTGCAACCTTTTTTCATCATTGCATAAGGGTTAGAAGTTAGTTGTGAAACCTAAAGAACAATATAAACACTTTACTTACTTGAATTAGAAGTTGATTACCAGAGAAATCTCAGAAGCAAGCTCAAAAAGAACTTGATTCCGCTAGGGTACAAGCCGTAGAGAGAGCACCGGTAGGCCGGCACTTCCTCCAAACTTTTCCCTCACTCTATCTCTCTATTTCTAATATAAGACTAGATCCTAACTTGAAGGACTAATCTTCTATTGATTGCTAGCTCTGATCCTGGTGAAGATATGAATTAGGGTTTTTGGCTCTCAGAACTCAAGACCATTATTCCTCAGGAGGGGGTGTAGGGAGATATATATAGGGGCCTTCAAGTATCCTGGACCCTTAGATCAAATCGAGTTGAATGAACGGTGTAGATTTGATCTTTGAGGCGGTGGAGAACTGACATAGCAAGGAGGGGCTGACATGTGGGGCCCATAGGTCGGTCGATCTACAGGTGGGGCTGGTTGGGCCCACATGTTAGTGTCTCGGGGTCTGCTTTGGTGATTTATCTTCTAAAGTCTTCTAGAGTCTCCCCACATAGGTACCATCATAGATTAACGTGATTTCCTTTAACGAATAAGTCATCCTTTTTGGTTTTCTGATTGAATCCTGCTGGAAACACAGATTTACCAAAACTCATGGAAATTATTAGTTTAAACCCCTAAGTCTATGTTGGTGATCCTTTTTACTTATTTATGCAAGGTATATTGATGTTTTTATGATAAGTGTTAACTACCGTCAACATTCACTCCTTGTCATGATGCATTATGGGTGGAATATGATGACCCATTGTAAGCATGTTGATATTTCAAACTTCCATGAATGCATTATCTTGATCCCTTTTTGTCTCATTTTGTCTAAAACATATATAATGGGAGATGTGTCTTGGACAGGATGGTTGACACCCTGTTGACGGTAGTTAATAACCATTATAAACTATCAATATAACATGCATAAGGACATAAATATGATCACCAATCAAGGTCTTAGGGTCTAAACTAATAAATTCCACGAGTTTTGGTGAATCTATGATTTCTACAGGGTTTATCTAGAAACCATCAAGGTGGACCTAGATGTCAGAACTAGAAGGCTCTAGAAGACTTGAGAGGACTCCACACCAAAGCGGGAGCCAAGACACCGCCAAGTGGGGCCGGCCGGCTACACCTAGAGGCCGTCCAGCCCCCAGGGTCCCACCTATCAGCCTTGTCGCAATGTCGGTTCTCCACCGCCTCCTAGGTTGCATCTACGCTGTCCTTTAAGTTGGTTTGATCCAAGGGCTCATGTTGGACTCTCTGGCCTATATATACCAGCCCCTGTGACCCCCAGGCATCAAGCCATTTGAGAAGACATAAACCCTAATCATCCTCAGAGCTCCGTCATATTCTAGGGCATAGCTAGTTAGGCTAGGTCTTGAGGGAGGCAAGCAGGCTTCGCTTATATTCCTAATAATGTCAAGAGCATGGTTTGGTATAATCTTTGTACCCTCTCTTTTGTATCTCCATTACTTTTATATGCTAGCTACAATTGTTATGACAATATTAGTATTCATCTCATTTATGTTCTTCATTATAATGTTCATTGTCTACTTTGATTATATGCTTAGTATAGTTGGATTATCATCATATTCATGCATAAGTTCATATAGCACTCACTCTAAGGTACCATGGGTGGGTGGTCGATATTATGTAAACGTGGTGCTTATACGTTGTTTACCTACGAATACACCCTATATTCTAGGTCATGTGGTAGATCGCAGATGTGACACTCCCGTTGAGTCCTTTGTAGTCCACTCCCCGATGTAAGTCAAATGATAACTAAATGATAAGTGTGAAGCATTGATAGTAATTCTAGAGATAGAAATATAGACTCATAAAATGTAGTATAGCTAGGCAGGAGATTCAGTAAGAGCAAAAGATTCCTAAGTCATTCCTTATTTACTAAGTTTTTTGTATACCCAAGTATATACACTCTCATCTATAGCATAATTAACTCTAGATCTATGCATAAGGAACATTACTAAGGAAGAACAGGAACAGAGCTTGTCTTCCTTCACAACCGTGTTCTACTTGCTCTACAAATGGGGAGTGGACTATAAAGGACTCAATGGGAGTGTTACATCCACGATCTACCACATGACCCAGAGTGCAGAATGCATCCATAAGTAAACAATATCTAAGCACCATGCTTACATAATGTCAACAACTTAACCCATGTGCATCTTGGGCTAAGCGCTTTGTGAACATATGCATAAACTCATCATCAATCACAACTATATCAATCATATAACTAGAGCAAACTAGGAACATAATAAATAGCAACATAAGATTGAAGTAGCACAAAGTCATAAATAAAGAGATACAATGGCTATACCAGTCTCTAGATGGTGGATCCAGAATCCAAAGCAATAGCTCACACGCTACTTGAACCTTGCTAGCTAGCCTATACTAGAACTTTGAAGAATCGGAGCTCTATTCTCTTCTCTCTAGAAACCCTAGTTTCTAATCTACTCTTGGCTTTTGGCAGCATCCTCTGGAGGGGGCAGGGGCTGGTTATATAGGCTGGAGCATCAATCTTGAGCCCTCAAATCAAACCGACTTGAATAAATGGCATAGATGCAATCTAGGAGGCGGTGGAGAACCGATGTAGTGATGGGGGCTAACATGTGGGCCCTAGGGGGGCGGGTGACCTATAGGTGGGGCCGGGCAGCCCCACCTATCATCCCCTCGGGGTCTGCCTTAGGGGGATGCCTTCTGGTGGCCTCTAGAACCTTCTAGAGTAGTTTTCACCGTGGATAAGCGCAATTTTATTTGACATTTTGAGCCCCCTTGCTGGTTTTCTGGAATAACCCTGCTGAAAACACAGATTCACCAAAACTCATGGAAACTGTTAGTTTAAAACCCTAAGTCTATGTTGGTAATCCTTTTTATGCATTTATTCAAGTTATGTTGATGGTTTATGATGGATTGTAACTACCGTCAACAGAGGCGACACGTGGACGACTATGGATGACCGGACGCTGGCACCTACGTCCGGTCATGATCCACCTGCGCGTTTAGTCAGGCCAAGAAAGCAGAGAGCAGGGGGCTAATGACTCTTTCATGGTTGGCTCCCTATTTAAAGGTCTTGGCCGGCCCTTGGCTCACTCTCTTGGCACTTTGACATAGTTGACATCCTTGTGAGCCTAAGCAAACACTTCCCACTCATCTCCATCATTGATTCATCATCTTTGTGAGATTGGGAGTGATTCCTAGTGCATTTGCTTGAGTGATTGCATCTAGTAGCACTTGAGGATCGTTGGAGCTATGGATTTCTTATTACTCTTGGTGGTTGTTGCCACCTAGATGGCTTGGAGTAGCGGAGAAGCTTTGGCACGAGTTGGTGATTGTTCGTGGCCATCTCTCGGTGATTGTGAGGGGTCTTGTGCCTTTCCCAGTGGAGCACCAAAAGGTAACTCTTGTGGATTGCTCATGTCATTGAGTTACCTCACTTGTGGGTAGGTTCTTACGGTGTCCAATTGTGTGGATGAGGTTTGTGCAACACCTCTTAGCCACCGAACCACCAAGTATTGGTCGACACAATAGGGACTAGCGTGCCGGCAAGCACGTGAACCTCAGGAGAAAAATCACTTATCTCTTGCCCATTGGATTTCTCTCGGTGATTGTATTGACGTTCATATCGTTGATTGGTTCATTCCTCTACATGGCGGTGTAAACATCTCACTCACTCCTTTACTTACTTGTAAACTAGTTGTAACAAGCTCTTTAGTGTAATTAGTTTTGAGAGCTTGTCTTGCTTGCTAGTTTAGTATCACCTAGTGGAGCTCTTTAGTGTAGCATGTTTGAGAGCTCTTAGTGAGTAGTGACATAGCCCTTGTTTGTGCCTAGTGATCATAGAAACTAGAATTGTTGGATAGGTGTCTTGCAACCCTTATAGAGCTAGAGCAAAATTACATTTTGCCTTTTAGGCTACTAACCTCTTGCTCTAGTGTGTTTGTAGAAAATTTTTTATAGGCTATTCACCCCCTCTAGCCATTTAGGACCTTTCACTGACGCGCCATGCTCGAGTTCTGTTATAATTCTAAGCTTCTAATTCTCCACTCCTCAAGCATTGAACTCTCCTTTTCTGACTCCTTGTTAGACCTCCAAGACACCATTGGCCTTCTTGCCAAACATACTCTTTCTCTTGATCATGATCGGCCCAACTCTGATCATATGCACGCTTACCTAGCTGATCATGAACTCCTTCATTTTTTATGCACCGATCCTTATTATTAGATTGATAACTTAAACATGGATAGACCGACGGTTGGTTTGAGATTGCTTGAATTCTGAATATTGATTACTACACTCTGGGTAGTTATGTCTTGTGGACAATTTCAAACCTTCGTTCCAACAGTGTCAGAAGAAAGGACAATTCCAATGTAACTTTATTTTCTTTCATACCTTTTTTCCTCACACCGACGTTCATATTCTTCTTCTTCAAGCTGGCGCTAGTAGTCCATCTTCTTCTAGCATTGCCATTTATTCAACAAGATTCTAGAAGTCATACAAGGATGCATAGCACCAGCTCTGGATGTCTCACCTTGCTCATATCGTCTCTTTTATTGATCACATCGTTGTTTAGCTTTCTTGTACTCATTAGCCGATATCTAAACTTTGGGGTTGACTGACCCATCTTCTTTAGCCTTAGTCGACATCAAGACCTTCGTCTTTCCTTTAGCCAACTAAAACTCTACCATATACACCCCTAGGAAAGGATGCTTATCTATGTCCATTGCTGGTTTCTTAGCTGGCTCAAAATTGATCTTTTCTTGCTCGATGGCCTTCTGAATGTGAAAGCAGAAGATTCTGCACTCATTGGTATTATGGTTAGTGGCATTGTGGAACTTGCAGTACTTCTTCCCTTTAAGTTCTTCAGCCAAAGGGATCACATGATTTGCGAGTAATCTCAACTGCTTCTTTTCCAGCAGCAAGTCAAAGATCTTATCAGCCTTCTTGACATCAAAGTCATATTTATTTTTTGATTGTTTCACCCATGGATAAGATATAGGAGCCTTGCCCCATGTCCATTCAGAGATCACAACTTCTAGATCATCCCCATCAGAGTCTACATCATAGGGATCAGTCATAGCTGTAGTACCCTTCAAATACTTCTCTTTGCGTAGGGCCCAATGCTAATTCTCAAAGGTAGACACTCTCTAGACTAAATGGGCCAAACTTTCAAACTCCTAGCCATCAAACTTCTCACTGATTAATGGAGATATCCCTTGAAGGGCCAATTCAGCTAATTGGCCATCAGACATATTCAATGAGTAGCAACGACTCCTTACTTCTCTGAATCTTTGAATAAACTCAGAGCCTGACTCATTGTTCCTTTGCCTCATGCTTATTAAGTTTGTAATTTTCTTTTCACCTATCCCACTATAAAAATATGCATGGAACTTGTTCTCTAGATCGACCCATTTGGTGATTGAGTTTGGTTCTAGTGATGAAAACCAACTGAAGGCCAGTCTAGATAAGGACAAGCCAAAGAATCTAACTTTCTATGCCTCCTCAATAGATGCTTCTCCGAGCTGAACGAGATAGTGACTGATATGTTCCATGGTTGTCATCTCATCTACCCCGATAAATTTCAAGAAATTTGGGACTCTATAGCATGGTGG
This sequence comes from Miscanthus floridulus, assembly GCF_019320115.1. NCBI lineage: Eukaryota > Viridiplantae > Streptophyta > Magnoliopsida > Poales > Poaceae > Miscanthus > Miscanthus floridulus. The sequence continues at coordinate 78,238,687 of NC_089582.1, forward strand.
GAGTTGCATAATATCATACCAGGCCGATATGGGCGTTGGTAAGAGCCAACTTGTCCTTTAGGCTTTAGACCAAACTGGCTCTACATCATAGTAGTTATCCGGTTGACAAACTCATTAGCATCCATGCTAGCAACTTCTTGTCTCGACTGCCCTTGAGCTTGAGCCTAAGAACCTTGTACTTGAGCTTGTTTACCTTGAGCCGAAGGCTATTAGAGTTGATGTGCATTATAACTATAAGGATTCTCTTGTACGTGCTGGCATCAGAAACTAGGTGATATCCCTCTAGATAGTTGATCTGAGCATTACGAGTTGTATATCCTTACAATCGACTATTGAAGTAGTTAGGATCAACATTCTTGATGATCCTCTATACTGATGGAGCAATTTTATGCGCCGACTGAGGCGTTTGATAGGAAGTACTTAATCTTTCTTGAGCTAGCCATTGCGCAACCTGCTGAGTAGCTAGAGAGGTTGGCTGGGACTGAATAAGTTTAATTTTGTCTAGTAGGCTATTGATTTAGCTACATGATAGGGGCACTTGGTGATTGCTATGCTGGTGGTTGCCCCTTGTCATCTGACCTTGCCCCCTACCATTGGTAGGGCTTGATCTTGCCCCCTGCTATTGATAGGACTTGACCTTGCCCCCTGCGGTTAGCTAAGCTTGAAAATCTAGGGCTTGTCCTCCTTAAAGATGCTACATTGGTGCTTGTTTGAACTATCCATCATTCGGCTGCTGACTAGAGCTAGGTACACTGCTTCCCATAGCCGAAGAATTAAAGTTGTTGAAATACAATGGCCCCACTTGATCAATCGGTGCCCCGAAGAAAACTTCTTTCATGACATTTGTAACACCCTAGGTGTTTGGCTCCTACAAAATTGCATTTCATTTCATAAACATGTGCATCATCTACCTCATCATGTCATTGTTACGGAAACATGTATATGCAACATTCTCAATTATGGTTGTTTCATACCTGATTGATTGTGAATGGTAGTTAGTTCCACATGTAAATGCAACTTGAGTTTCTCATACCTTGAAACATGGCAACATGGTAGTAATATGACAAGTTTAAAATTACAACAAAGTCATGAAACATGTGAAACATGGAATTGCAACATTAGGGTAAAATGAGTGTTTTGTTGTTTCATCACATGTGATACTTAGAAGTTGGTGTAGCACTTGTGTAGAGGGGTTAATTATGGTCTAATACACCTTAACTACACTTAGGGTAATTGATGGGACATTGTTCATGTGGACCAAAATGACTAAATTGCCCTCTAGGTGGAGGTTTGACTTAGGATGACCTCTAGAGTGACTCTATTTGACTGATTAAAAAGTTCAACCTAGAGACCTTGCATGGATGTGCACCCTTTACCAAAGTTGTAGCCAATTTATCAAGGAACAAAAGTCTCAATATGACCATCTCATGAAAATGGGTAGAACATGTTCAAAAAGTACCCACAAGTCAGTATTGAGGGTTGAATCAATACTTAGAAAATTTTCTAAGTCATAAATACCATTCCAGTTTGATCGAGCCAACTTTGGCTTGATGTAACTTCTGATTCATGGTGAATTAGACTATGATCCATGAATAGAAGTTGAAGATGGAAGGTAGGGCTACAACTTTCATGTACATGGTTTTTGCTATTGATCAATGGTTTAGTCGTTTTAACGCGTTGAAGTTGCACTGTCAAGCTTGATTGGATCACTGAATGGCGAGCTACAGTGTTCGACAGGTTCAGAGTTCGACGGCCGCATGTACGCCGCGCGTCGTTGGTCGCCTACTCGCGCTGCCACATGCTGCGGACGCCCTGGCATAGCCAGCCACGACATGAGCACCCCCATGTGCCTGCTGACCGGTTCACAGTCCATTTTTTCCATTCCTTCGCCTCCACCGCGTGTAGCAACAGAGCCACAGCAGCTCCACCATTACCGACCAAGCTTCGCCGTCGCCTAGCTCGCTCGCCACCGCAAAAACGTGTTGGCTAGCTCATCAATAGATCTGTCGTGTTCTCCTCTACCTCCTCCACCTCTTAGCCGTGCTGATTGGGTCTTGGTAAGGGCGCATTTGCCATTTCCACCACCGCCGCCATGACGGGACCTCGCCGGAGTTGGTGCTCCACATGGCCAACTACCACCGAGGCTTTCCCATCCCCTTTTCTTTGCTTGGGTAGCATGGTAGTGACCTCCTAAAGCTCATACCGAGCTTAGCCGCGCCCTATGGGGCTGGACCTCACCGGAGCTAGCCAACCCGCGGCTGTGCGCCTCCATGGCCGTCGCCATTTCCCCTAGCCGTGGGAATAGCTGCAATTGATGGTACCCCTAGGTGCGCACGGGTGAGGTGAACATGCTGGTACCGGTGGCCTCGTCGGAGCTGCCACTGGCGACGAGCTACCGCCGTCGTTCTTCTCCCCTCCCCTGTCTGTCTTTGTGACCGACGGGCCCCGCTTGTCAGCTGACGCGCGCAGGCAGGAGCCGGCTGTGGGCCGTGCCGTGCTTCTGGGCCACGCTGGCGTATGCGGGCGCGTGCGTCGCGGGTCACCGTGCTTTTCTAGGCCGGCCTAGTAGCTGGTTAGGTTTTCCATTTTGTTTTGTTTTATTCTTTTTCACAGATTTGGGTACAGATTCAAAAATATATATCTCTTGGTTGGTAGATCCAAATGATGTGGTTCCAATTTTGTTGAGTTCCTGGTAATGTCTAGTTTATATTAAAAATATAATTTATGCCATGTTCTGTTATGAAAAATGGAGTTGCTAATTATCTCTTTTAATCATGTGGGAAATAGGGGTAATTATATCTTTTTCTGTGTAGCTCCAAATGGCACGAAATTTTTATGGTGTACTGCTCCTATCATGAATAGCTTATAGTTAAATTTTCTTACACTTTGGACACTGTATGTAGGAGTTAGGTAATTCTCTTGTTTGCATGGATGGATCTATTATGAATTTTCATAATTTTTTTATAGATCCAGTAAAGGTAAAATTTGGTGAGTGCTATTCTTATACTAGAATGATACTAGGGAAAATGTGAAATCTATTGCTTGACACTTTTCAATAGGGTTTCCTAATTATGCTAGAAATAGACCTACCATCTGTTATTTTTTATACAGCAAGTTCTGCTTGTCCAATTGCTTTGAAATTTTAATGGTCGTCTATGTGAGGCATGAGGTGGCTACTATAATTTTTGTAGATTTTTATGTTTAGTTTTACTATATGTTGCTTTAATCACCTAATTAACTAAATAAATTAGAAAAGGACATTAAATAATTTATTTAGAAGTTGGCACTATACTTTCTGATGTTCCTCTGGTATGCACAACAAGTTGGTAAACTTGGTTTGGTCCAATTATGCTTTTGCATCATCACTAAATATTTAATTTAGTAAACCTGCCATTTCTGGATAGATTCTATGTTTACTTGAATTCGATTTGGTTAACGTAAGAATCATGCGTTGATGTTTATAAATGATTTGTAGAGAATTTCATAAGCTTTCCAGAATGTCCTCTTGCAAGTCATTTGAAATTATAGAACTCTTGTTGTGATTGAATTAAGGAACTGCTCGTTTGTATATGAAACCTTAACTATTGATTTAAGTATGCCTTTACTATTCCTAAGCTTGTGGTAATGTTCTTAGGTGTTAGGCCTTTAACTAAAGATGAGCATCTTTATCTTAGGTTATGCAAGTTAGGTAAGTTGATCTTGTTCTTCAAGTTAAGTTAGATACATGTTTTAAAGTGATTTGAATAGACCTATTCTTAATCGGTAAACGAGTGTCCAGTGATGTTTTCGTTAAACACTTACTGTGATCCATTCATCATGAGCATCATGTCATTCCTTATGCATCCATGATATTTATCTTGTGCATCGGCATGCAATAGGTGTACCAGAAGGAGTGACACTACTGGAATTCGAGGAACCGAGCGAGGAGCAGCAGCAGCCAACACCAGAGGTTCAGGAGGTGCAGCCCTCAGGAGAAGTGCCAGACAAGGTCGCCGTTGAGTGCCCGGATCACCGTCCGTGCAACTTTGTGAAAGGAAAGCCCCAGAGCATATTAAGCCTCCTAATTTTCAAAATGCAATTAAAGTATTATTGTTACATATATATTGTTGCATTAAGTTTAGGTGTTGGATGCAAACACTTGCTGCATTGGTTATCCAATCCTTGTCCTGATATTAATACCCTGAATCTTATGTAGCTCAGGCTCGTGTAGTGCTTAGCCCTGCTTAAATGCGGTAGAAGTTAGGTGATTTCCTGTCACCTACGAGCTATAGGGATATACATATGGCACGGTTGGCTATATTTGCTATCGTGGAAAAGAACCTGTCTTAATTTGAAATGAAGACCGGGCGGAGGCTTGCCGGTTTGTAGTGACTCCATCTGTGTCGCTTAAGGACCGAATCTTGGAGCCTTTCCTGTTCATGTTGAACGCATGCCTCTCTCTTAGTTGGCCGGGTCTAGAGACCGACCACGAAGCCGAGTAGCTCACCTCAGGCCGAGAGTCGATAAGTATAAAGTACGCCTCGGAAGGGAGCCATAGGCGTGAGTCCAAAGGCAGGTGATTTAAAAGTCCTGATCGTCCTGGCAGAAGGGTAATCCCTGAGAGTGCTAGCGCTAATCGAACCTGCAAATTTGGTTCCTGAGTTGTACCAAAGGTGACCCACGGCTACCCTTGCAAAGTATGCCAGGGTGAGAGTTAGGAATACCCCCTCAGCTGAGTTGTAATTCGATTCGAGTCGCCGTCTCTCACCGGTTAGTGAGAACTTGATGGGCTTATCTCCAAAGTAGATACACTAAATAACATAATGGTTTAGGAATGATGATATGATGATGACAGCCTTATTATACCTACTATGGTTAATATTGATTGCTCCTAATAAGTGAGTGCTCTAGTATAGGTGCTAATCTAGTGGATAGGTAAATAATGATAAACTTGATGCTAAGTTTAAATTGGTCACTATATTCATAAGCTCTTTTATGTAACTGTGTCAAGCTAGCCCACCTCATAAGCCTTGCATGACCCTTGGTGTCCTTTATTTCTGGTTTTGATGGGTAAGTCTAGCTGAGTACCTTCTCGTACTTAGGGTTTATCTCCCACCTGTTGCAGATGACCAGTTCTACTTTGGTTGCTGCAAGTATTGCCTTCTCCTGGCTAGGGATGAAGACTAGACCGTTAGGCGCGGTCTCTCCTAGTTCTCATACCTGAAGATGCTTTTGTGGGACATGACTAAGATCTGGCAATGTATTTGAAACTATGAAGTTATGTACTAAACTATGTTGCTTCCGCAAATTTGAACTTGGTTTGTAATATTTTATTTGAACCCTGATGGATGTAATCCGAATGCCACTTGTGAAATGTTGTAATGAATGATGTGTTGTGTTGAATCACTACGGTCTTGGTTTGTATGTCGGGAGTTGTTTGAAATCCTTCATGATTTCCGGACTACCGGGATTATGAGAGCTTAAGTACAGGAATTTAACCACTTCGGTGATTGTTTTTGTACTTACGTTCTTATAATTTGGTCGGTTCTATTATAGCTGGAATCAGAGCAAGATTCGACACTAAACATGTCATTTGTGTATTTAAAACAAAAGTATTTGTGAAAATTCTAAATTAAATACTAAGTGTTGCTAGTGGTCATATCCTTTATGCCTAAATAAGGACTCTTAGGCCCTGTTTGGTTGGGCTTTTGGCTTTGGCTTTTGGCCCCAAAAGCCAAAAGCCCAACCAAAGGGGCTACTTTTGGAGCGTGCTTTTTCAGAAGCAGCTGCTTTTTCGTAGTTCATTTTTGAAAGCTGGGTTGACCCTGCTTTTGGCTTTTGGCTTTCTGCTTTTCGAAATTGGTGGAATAAAAAGCTCTTCATAGTTGTTTCAAGAGAGATAAAGATAAAAGGTATATTTTATACTTGTTTAACCAAACAGCTTTCAGCTTTTCTATAGCTCATAGCCCACAGCAGCTTTTCCACAGCTCACAGCCCACAGCAGCTTTTTCCCACAGCCACAGCTCAACCAAACAGGGCCTTAGGTGGCTTATTAAAGTACTAACTTGGGGGTTCCTACTTGTTTCTGTTTCGTTGTCCATACGGCGTGCTATTATATGGATGCCATCCGCTTGGGTGGTAATGTATGGATCAAAATACCTCTACGCTATGGTAAGTGGGAGTTGTGAGAGCATGACCGTCCAACCATCGGTCTAGGGGAGAGTAGTTGTTGTTGCTCGCATACTTACATGTTCGATCATGTATCTATGAGAGTACTTAAGTGTGGGTATCTCTGTCGGGTAGCTGTGATACTAGAGTATATACATCAGGGGATGTATGTATGAAAGTATTTAGTTTACTGCTTATTTTACATGCCTTTTTGGGAAATTATTGGGCTGAAATGAAATTTGCTACAGGTACACTAACAACGTATCATTGTAGATCGACTAGCTACCGTATACGAGAGAACATATGTATGCCACCGTATATTTTGCTAGCCTTTAAATCTTTCTAGGTTTGTGAGGACGTACGGATCATGCATGCATCATGTTCAAGCATACATGGCATTCTTGCATTACTCCCTCCTTTAAAATTTGATGGTCTCGACTAATTAAATTTCGTATCCCTTAAATGATTCTCCCCTTACGTTGCAACTTTTTGCTATAGATGGCGCGCACGAAACGCACCGCTTGCAAGTCCGCCGGAGGTAGGGCACCACGTCACCAGTTAGCTCCTCGTGTGCCCCGGCTAGAGCCTACTGAGGAGGAAAGGTTGAGGGCAGAGCTGGCCCGGGTGACTGCTGAGAGGAGTGTGGCTCAGCAGCGTTTGGAGCAAGTAACGCAGGAACAGGATCAAGAGACCCTAGAGGTTCAGAAGTTGACAGTTGCTCATCGCAACTGTGAACATATGTTGATTCACATGCTAAACCAATGGAATGAAGCCTAGAACAAAGAGAATGAGTTGAGAGCGCGATAGGTTGAGCTAGAGCAGCAGTTGGTAGCTACAGAAGAGTACAATGACCATCTCCATGAGAAGGTTCACCTGTTACACAATCAGCTTCACCCTCTCCTGCCCCCTGATGATGAGGATGAGATGGGCTCTGGTGTCATCATGGCTAAAGATGATGATGACATTGAGATTAGTGGACCTAAGGACGTTCCACCTGAAGACGAGGAAGATGAGGAGTTAGAACCTGCTAGTGATGAAGATGGAGGAGAGATATTCGACACTGACTCTGAGGATGATGCATAGTTTAGCTTACTACTTAGCTAATGCGCTAGAGCTAGTCTTTTGTTGATCCTCATGCATGAACGAGTAGCTTTGTAATAAGTTAACCTTTGGGGATGTAATATCGAACCCTATGTTATCTTTGATGTAAGTTTGGAACCTCTATGGCTTGGATGTAACCTATCAAACATGTTATGCTCCACATATGTGAGCCTTTGATAAATTCCATCTATGTGGTTTATAGATCTCATTGTTGGTTAAGTTCATCGCATTAATGTGTCAATTGATGTGCTTGATGAGTTGTGTGATTGTGATGGATGATTGTGCCTCTGTTGATTTTATAAGTTCATTCTCTCCAATGGAATCAGTTTGGCATAATTATACAAATCATCTACAAAATTTTCCACATCATCAGTGCTCATTGGCTATACATTTTGTAGATGGCTTATAATCTTCGTCATGGTCATAGCCTTGGAGATGAGGAACAACCACCTCCTCCACCACCGCCCACACCAGCTGAGCTAATGCAGACAGTCGTTGAAAGTCAGCGCATGCTAGCTGAGGTTATGTGCCAACTGGCTAACCATGATGATCGACATGTCCGCTAGGGACCCTAGCCGAACCAGTATAGCAGCTTTAAGGACTTCATGGACACAAAGCCTCCTATCTTTAGAGAGGCAGAAGAATCATTACAAGCTGATGAATGGTTGAGTACGATAGAGCAAAGGTTTGGATTGCTCCGATTGATAGAAGGTATGAAGGCCTCGTATGCAGGACACCAACTCCAAGGCCCTGCAGGCATCTGGTGGACCCATCATAGGACCACCTTCCCTGCAAACGTCGAAGTAGTTTGGGACCAGTTCCAAGAAGCTTTTAGGGGACATTTTATCCCTCCTAGTCTCATGGCAATTAAGCATACCGAGTTCATGAAGCTAACTCAAGGCAATAAGAGTCTTAATGAATACCTCCAGGCATTTAACAACCTAGCGAGGTATGCTCCTGAGTTCGTTGATACTGATGCCAAAAAGATAGCTAGTTTCAAGAGGGGACTTTCCCCTAAACTGATGAAGTCTATGGGCAACTGTAAGTGTGTCACCTTCAATGAGTTTATCAGTGACACCTTGACTCAAGAGAATAATGATAAGGTATATGCTGCTTCCAAGACCCATAAAAGAAACTTTGAGGCAGGTGCTTCTCAGTCTAAGGCACCAGTGGTATCCAAAACCTAATATTGTCCACCCAATGCTAATGTCCGGTACCGCCCACCTCAGAAGAAGAATCAAGCTAAAACTGGTTTCCCTAAGGGGTACATGGTTTCCTTGCCAAAGAATACCTCTAGGCAGGGCAGCTCCAATGTCCCACCAGCTAACAGGCCATGCTAGAACTATAACAAGCCTGGTCACTGGGCTAGTAATTGTCCCTATCCCCCAAGCAGAATGCTTAGGGAAACGTCCATCAGGGGCATGTTCACTACACTACTGTGGAGGAAATTCCTGCTGGTGAAGTGGTCACCGCTAGTAAGTTTCTTATTAATGATCACCCTGTAATTGTGCTCTTTGATTTGGGTGCTTCACATTCCTTTGTGAGTTCTACTTTTGCATCTAAGCATAAGATGAATGTGATTACAATTGTCAAGGGGGGGTATTGTATTAGTGCTGCTGGAAATAATATCATGACTAACCAAGTAGTTAAAGATGTAAAGATTGAGATTGGGGATCGAGAGTTCCTTGTGGATCTTGTAGTTCTGTCGGGGGTAGGAATCGATGTAATCCTAGGGATGAAGTGGATGAGTGGGAATGGAGTGTTGATCGATACATCAACCCGTGTGGTAATATTGAGAGATCCTATGGATAAGAAGGGTTTTCTAGTGCAGTTGCCTCATGATATTGCTATCCACAATACAGCCAATGCTACCCTAGCCAAAGCCATTGAGGGTATACTAGTTGTCTATGAGTTTCCAGATGTCTTCCCTGATGACTTGCCTAGATTACCTCCGGACTAGGAAGTAGAATTCAAGATAGAACTCATTCTGGGTACGGCTCCTATTTCTTGAAGGCCCTATAGAATGCCGCCCAATGAGTTGGCTGAGCTGAAGATTCAGTTGAATGAGCTATTAAAGAAAGGTTTGATTCGGCCTAGTTCTTCTCCTTGGGGTTGTCCAGCTATCTTTGTGAAGAAGAAGGACGAGTCTCTGTGCATGTGCGTGGATTATCACCCCCTTAATGCTGTTACTATCAAGAACAAATACCCTCTTCCTCGCATCGATATTCTGTTTGATCAACTCTCCAAAGCTAAGGTATTCTCCAAGATCGATTTGAGGTCTGGCTACCATCAGATCAAAATTCATCCTGAAGATATACCTAAGACAACTTTCTCTACTCATTATGGCTTGTTCGAATATCTTGTCATGTCCTTTGGGTTGACAAATGCTCCGGCACACTTTATGTACCTGATGAATTCGGTATTCATGCCAGAATTGGACAAGTTCGTTGTCGTGTTCATTGATGATATCCTTGTATATTCTCAGAATGAAGAAGAGCATGCTGAACATCTGAGAATTGTTTTAACTCGATTATGTGACAACTAGCTTTATGCTAAGTTTAGCAAGTGCGAATTCTAGTTGAACAAGGTACCTTTTCTAGGTCATGTGTTATCTGGAGATGGAATTTCGATTGACCCTACTAAGGTGCAAGAAGTCCTAGAGTGGAAGGCACCTACTACAGTCATAGAAGTCCGAAGTTTCCTGGGTTTGGCTGGCTATTATCGTCGATTCATCCCGGATTTCTCAAAAATCGCCAAGCCCATGACTCGACTACTTCAAAAGGATGAGAAGTTTGTGTGGACCCCGAAGTGTGAAGAGGCTTTCCACACTTTGCGGACCTTACTTAACTTCTGCTCCTGTATTGGCACAACCTAACATCAAGAAGCCTTTTGATGTCTATTGTGATGCATGTGGCACCGGTTTGGGGTGTGTTCTTATGCAGGAGGTTTGAGCCATTGCTTATGCTTCGCGCTAGCTTTCGAAAGCATGAAATCAATTATCCTACCCATGACTTAGAGCTAGCCGCGGTTGTTCATGCCCTAAAGATTTGGAGACATTACTTGTTAGGTAATGTGTGCAACATCTATACTAACCATAAAAGTCTCAAGTACATCTTTACTCAACCCGAGTTGAACATGCGTCAATGACGATGGTTAGAATTAATCAAAGACTACAACCTTCAAGTGCACTACCATCCTAGCAAGGCAAATGTGGTTGCTGATGCCTTAAGCAGAAAGGCCCATTGCAATTCCTTAGTTAGTGAAGACTTTCATCTAGCACACCTCCTTCATCCTGTAGTACTCCACAATATCACTGTGGATTGCTCTCTTAGAAGTCGAATTATCGAACTCTAGAAGACTGATGTGGGTGTGTTTCACATCAAGTGAAAGATGAAAGAGCAGGAGACCAAGCACTTTAGGGTCGATGACAAAGGAATTCTCTAGTTTGATGATAGGCTTGTAGTACCCAAAGACAAAGAACTTAGAAATCAAATTATGGCTGAAGCCCATTCTTCTAGATTGTCCATCCATCCTGGTAGCAATAAAATGTATCAAGATCTCAAGCCGTATTATTGGTGGACCAAGATGAAGAAAGAAATCACAGCCTACGTGACAAGGTATGATAACTGTTGCAGAGTCAAGGCTATTCACATGAAGCCTGAGTTATTGCAGCCACTCTCTATTCCTGGCTGGAAGTGGGAAGAAATTGTTATGGATTTCATTGTTGGGTTACCCACTACCAAAAAGGATTGTGATTCCATCTGGGTTATCGTAGATCATCTAACCAAATCCGCTCACTTTATTCCGGTCAAGTCTACCTACCAGCCTCACAATTATGTTGATATTTATTTTCAACAAGTGGTACGTCTCCATGGTGTATCCAAATCCATTGTTTCAGATAAAGGACTGCAATTCATGGCTCGCTTTTGGGAATGCTTACATCAGAATCTTGGCACTTATCTAATCCGCAGTTCTACCTATCATCTGCAAACATCGGGACAGACTGAGCGTGTTAATCAAATTCTTGAAGACATGCTTAGAGCTTGTCTTATCTCTTACAAAGGCTCTTGGAAGGAATGGTTGCCTCTTGCTGAATTCTCTTATAACAATAGTTATCAAGAGAGTATCAAAATGGCTCCTTTTGAAGCTCTATATGGCCGCAAGTGTAGGACTCCTTTAAACTGGGTGGAACCTAGAGAAAGAAGATTCTATGGTATTGATTTTGTAAAAGAAGCTGAAGAGCAAGTCTGAACTATATAGAAGAATATGACTGCCGCTCAGGCTAGACAAAAGAGCTATGCTGATAAGAGAAGAAAACCTATTGAGTTTGAAGTAGGTGACCATGTTTATCTAAAGGTATCCCCTATGAGAGTAGTAAAACGTTTTGGAATCAAAAGGAAGCTTGAGCCTCAATATGTTGGACCTTACCGCATTATCGAGAAAAGTGGAAGAGTAGCCTATAAACTTGATCTACCACGTGAAATGGGAGCTATATTCCCGGTATTCCATGTGTCTCAGCTAAAGAAGTGTCTCCGTATTCCCGAGGAAAGAGTAGCAACGAGGAGAATCGAATTGAAATCTGATCTTTCTTATGAGGAGAAGCCCGTGCAGGTTCTGGATACTCAAGAAAGAGTGACTCGTAGGTGAGTAGTTAAGTTATATAAGGTAGTTTGGAATAATCATAGTGATTGGGATGCAACATGGGAGCGGGAAGATTATCTAAAGGAAAATCATCTAACTTTCTATACTAAATGGTACGCTTTCCAAATCTTGGGATGAGATTTTTCTAAGGGGGGAGGGCTGTAACACCCTAGGTGTTTGGCTCCTACAAAATTGCATTTCATTTCATAAACATGTGCATCATCTACCTCATCATGTCATTGTTATGGAAACATGTATATGCAACATTCTCAATTATGTTTGTTTCATACCTGATTGATTGTGAATGGTAGTTAGTGCCACATGTAAATGCAACATGAGTTTCTCATACCTTGAAACATGACAACATGGTAGTAATATGACAAGTTTAAAATTACAACAAAGCCATGAAACATGAGAAACATGGAATTGCAACATTAGGGTAAAATGAGTGTTTTGTTGTTTCATCACATGTGATACTTAGAAGTTGGTGTAGCACTTGTGTAGAGGGGTTAATTATGGTCTAATACACCTTAACTACACTTAGGGTAATTGATGGGACATTGTTCATGTGGACCAAAATGACTAAATTGCCCTCTAGGTGGAGGTTTGACTTAGGATGACCTCTAGAGTGACTCTATTTGACTGATTAAAAAGTCCAACCTAGAGACCTTGCATGGATGTGCACCCTTTACCAAAGTTGTAGCCAATTTATCAAGGAACAAAAGTCTCAATATGACCATCTCATGAAAATGGCTAGAACATGTTCAAAAAGGACCCACAAGTCAGTATTGAGGGTTGAATCAATACTTAGAAAATTTTCTAAGTCATAAATACCATTCCAGTTTGATCGAGCCAACTTTGGCTTGAGGTAACTTCTGATTCATGGTGAATTAGACTATGATCCGTGAATAGAAGTTGAAGATGGAAGGTAAGGCTACAACTTTCATGTACACGGTTTTCGCTATTGATCAACGGTTTAGTCGTTTTAACGCATTGAAGTTGCACTATCAGGCTTGATTGGATCACTGAATGGCGAGCTACAGTGTTCGACAGGTTTAGAGTTCGATGGCCGTGTGTATGCCGCGCGTTGCCGGTCACTTGATCGTGCTGCCGTGTGCCGCAGACGCCCTAGCATGGTCGGCCACGACATGAGCACCCCAAGCGCCTGCCGACCGGTTCACAGTCCATTTTCTCCATTCCTTCGCCTCCACCGTGCACAGCAACAGAGCCGCAGCAGCTCCGCCATTGCCAACCAAGCTTCGCTGTCGCCTAGCTCACTCGCCACTGCAAAAACGCGTCAGCCATCTCGTCAATAGCTCCGCCGTGTTCTCCTCTACCTCCTCCACCTCTTAGCCGTGCTAATTGGGTCTTGGTAAGGGCGCATTTGCCGTTTCCACCATCGCTGCCATGACGGGACCTCGCCAGAGTTGGTGCTCCATGTGGCCAACTACCACCGAGGCTTTCCCATCCCCTTTTCTTTGCTTGGGTAGCATGGTAGTGACCTCCTAAAGCTCGTACTGAGCTTGGCCACGCCCTATGGGGCCGGACCTCGCCGGAGCTGGCCAACCCGCGGCTGTACGCCGCCATGGTCGTCGCCATTTCCCCTAGCCGCTGGAATAGCTACAATTGATGGTACCCCTAGGTGCGCATGGGTGAGGTGAACACGCTGGTACCGGTGGCCTCGCCGGAGCTGCCACCGATGATGAGCTACCATCGTCATTCTTCTCCCCTGTCTGTCTCTCTGACCAGTGGGCCCCGCTTGTCAGCTGACGGGCGCAGGCGGGAGCTGGCCGTGGGCCACGCCGTGCTTCTGGGCCACGCTGGCGTATGTGGGCGCATGCGTCGTGGGCCGCCGTGCTTTTCCGGGCCGGCCCAGTAGCTGGTTAGGTTTTCCATTTTGTTTTGTTTTATTCTTTTTCACATATTTGGGTACAGATTCAAAAATATATATCTCTTGGTTGGTTGATCCAAATGATGTGGTTCTAATTTTTTTGAGTTCCTGGTAATGTCTAGTTTATATTAAAAATATAATTTATGCCATGTTCTGTTATGAAAAAATGGAGTTGCTAATTATCTCTTTTAATCATGTGGGAAATAGGGGTAATTATATCTTTTTCTGTGTAGCTCCAAATGGCATGAAATTTTTATGGTGTACTGCTCATATTATGAATAGCTTGTAGTTAAATTTTCATACACTTTGGACACTATATGTAGGAGTTAGGTAATTCTCTTATTTGCATGGATGGATCTTGTGTGAATTTTCATAATTTTTCTATAGATCTAGTAAAGGTAAAATTTGGTGAGTGCTATTCTTATGCTAGAGTGATACTAGAAAAAATGTGAAATCTGTTGCTTGACACTTTTCAATAGGGTTTCCTAATTATGCTACAAATAGACCTACCATCTGTTATTTTTGATACAGCAAGTTCTGCTTGTCCAATTGCTTCGAAATTTTTATGGTAGTCTATGTGAAGCTTGAGGTAGCTACTGTAATTTTTGTAGATTTTTCTGTATAGTTTTACTATATGTTGCTTTAATCACCTAATTAACTAAATAAATTAGAAAAGGACATTAAATAATTTATTTAGAAGTTGGCACTATACTTTCTGATGTTCCTCTGGTATGTACAACAAGTTGGTAAACTTGGTTTGGTCCAATTATGCTTTTGCATCATCACTAAATATTTAATTTAGTAAACCTGCCATTTCTGGATAGATTCTATGTTTACTTGAATTCGATTTGGTTAACGTAAGAATCATGCGTTGATGTTTATAAATGATTTGTAGAGAATTTCATAAGCTTTCCAGAATGTCCTCTTGCAAGTCATTTGAAATTGTAGAACTCTTGTTGTGATTGAATTAAGGAACTGCTCGTTTGCATATAAAACCTTAACTATTGATTTAAGTATGCCTTTACTATTCCTAAGCTTGTGGTAATGTTCTTAGGTGTTAGGCCTTTAACTGAAGATGAGCATCTTTATCTTAGGTTATGCAAGTTAGGTAAGTTGATCTTGTTCTTCAAGTTAAGTTAGATACATGTTTTAAAGTGATTTGAATAGAGCTATTCTTAATCGGTAAACGAGTGTCCAGTGATGTTTTCGTTAAACACTTACTGTGATCCATTCATCATGAGCATCATGTCATTCCTTATGCATCCATGATATTTATCTTGTGCATCAGCATGCAATAGGTGTACCGAAAGGAGTGACACTGCTGGAATTCGAGGAACCGAGTGAGGAGCAGCAGCAGCCAACACCAGAGGTTTAGGAGGTGCAGCCCTCGGGAGAAGTGCCAGACAAGGTCGCCGTTGAGTGCCCGGATCACCGTCCATGCAACTTTGTGAAAGGCAAGCCCCGGAGCATATTAAGCCTCATAATTTCTGAAATGCAATTAAAGTATTATTGTTACATATATATTGTTGCATTAAGTTTAGGTGTTGGATGCAAACACTTGCTGCATTGGTTATCCAATCCTTGTCCTGATATTAATACCCTGAATCCTATGTAGCTCAGGCTCATGTAGTGCTTAGCCCTGCTTAAACACGGTAGAAGTTAGGTGATTTTCCTATCACCTATGAGCTATAGGGATATACATATGGCATGGTTGGCTATATTTGCTATCGTGGAAAAGAACCTGTCTTAATTTGAAATGAAGACCGAGCAGAGGCTTGCCGGTTTGTAGTGACTCCATCTATGTCGCTTAAGGACCGAATCTTGGAGCCTTTCCTGTTCATGTTGAATGCATGCCTCTCTCTTAGTTGGTCAGGTCTAGAGACCGACCACAAAGCCGAGTAGCTCACCTCAGGCCGGGAGTCGATAAGTATAAAGTACACCTCGGAAGGGAGCCATAGGCGTGAGTCCAAGGGCAGGTGATTTAAAAATCCTGATCGTCCTGGCAGAAGGGTAATCCCTAAGAGTGCTGGCGCTGATCGAACCCATGAATTTGGTTCCTGAGTTGTACCAAAGGTGACCCACGGCTACCCTTGTAAAGTATGCTAGGGTGAGAGTTAGGAATACCCCCTCAGCTGAGTTGTAATTCGATTTGAGTCGCCATCTCACACCGTTTAGTGAGAACTTGACGGGCTTATGTCCAAAGTAGATACACTAAATAACATAATGGTTTAGGAATGATGATATGATGATTACAGCCTTATTATACCTGCTATGGTTAATATTGATTGCTCCTAATAAGTGAGTGCTCTAGTACAGGTGCTAATCTAGTGGACAGGTAAATGATGATAAACTTGATGCTAAGTTTAAATTGGTCACTATATTCATAAGCTCTTTTATGCAACTGTGTTAAGCTAGCCCACCTCATAAGCCTTGCATGACCCTTGGTGTCATTTATTTCTGGTTTTGACGGGTAAGTCTAGCTGAGTACCTTCTCATACTCAGGGTTTATCTCCCACCTATTGCAGATGACCAGTTCTACTTTGGTTGCTACAAGTATTGCCTCCTCCTGGCTGGGGATGAAGACTAGACCATTGGGCGCGGTCTCTCCTAGTTCTCGTACCTAAAGATGCTTTTGTGGGACATGACTAAGATCTGGCAATGTATTTGAAACTATGAAGTTATGTACTAAACTATGTTGCTTCCACAAATTTGAACTTGGTTTGTAATATTTTATTTGAAATCTGATGGATGTAATCTGAATGCCACTTGTAAAATGTTGTAACGAATGATGTGTTGTGTTGAATCACTACGGTCTTGGTTTGTATGTTGGGAGTTGTTTGAAATCCTTCATGATTTCCAGACTACCGAGATTATGGGAGCTTAAGTACAGGAATTTAACCACTTCGGTGATTGTTTTTGTACTTATGTTCTTATAATTTGGTCGGTTCTGTTACAACATTGCCAATCATATTGGATAGCACCTGATTATGATTGATGAAGGCTTCATGAACAGTCTTGTAGACCATCTGGGTGGCAATTCTGGCCTCAGCTTCTTCATTTGGATCGCTCTGCCCATGTAGGAGGACCCTTGGCAATGGAGTCTTCTAAATGACTGAATCATGCATCCTACTATAAGACAATAGGCATTTATCTTTGAATTATTCTATGGCCTACTCAATGAGTGCCTTTTGGTCATCAGGTAGGTCTTCAAGGTTGACCTTGAGGATCATCTGATTATCCATGTTGATGATTGTGGTCCCACCGAGCGTGCCAAGTTATGTGTCGATGGTGAAAAGTGACGGGCCACCAACACACAAGCAAGCCAAGAGAAACCGCATGGAGCAGATCCCGAGCTCTCTCCGGACTTAGGAGGACACTAGACCGGATGGTCATGATCGAGGGCGTGCTAGTCAATTTGACCCTGCCATTGATAAGGAGAGAAAATTGATCAGTAATTTAAGATGGAACATATCGGTGTTTTCCCAGATAGTTCCAAATATGCGGCTAAATAGCCAATGAAATAAGGCTATCGACTAGAGAGTCAATATCCAACATGTTCATGATGCATGATAAGTAAAAAACGAGCATATTAGCAATTGTCAGTTATTCAAGTATATAGATCTTAACTAGCCGATGATCATGAAAACATGCAAAAGATGTAAGGATAGGCATGTAGGAATTCATGTGAGAAACATACTAGCTTTTAACTAAGATAAAAACAAATAAAAGCATGTAAATAGCTAGTACATCCTCAACAAAATAGGCTATTGGCTAAATCAACCGATTCTAGTGATCTTGTTGTATAGCATACGATCACTCATCTGTTGGATATAAATAAATCTACAAACAACTAGACTCAATCTATTGTACCATCAACAGGTCAAGTCGTCTGATGCAGCATTGATAGTAGGACCCTAGATCAGAGACTAGCAATCGATAGACCTATTTATATTGCAAAGAAATCATGAAGGCATATTATACGTGTGGAAGCTCAGGCCATCGGCTAAATAGCCGATGGAGACATAGCGGGTGGTTAATGTCATGCTCTTCTTAATAGATAGATCTATTAACCAACAATGTCTAATCTAACACGCTTATCAATAGATCGAGTTGGCTAATGCAGCATTGATAGCGGAGTCATACCGGATACTGGTGATCAATGGATCTATCTCTTAATAGAACACGACTTCAAACATCCATCATGTATGATTAGGATTGAGATAGATTAGTCATCAAATAGGATCTAACATCAAGGATCAAATTCAACTATGAAAATAACCAGCAGACGATAGATCGGAATAATAAGACTAACAAATCTCAATATAGATCGAGCAATTGGTGATATTGTATTAAATAGTATACTATTTAACACAACATCGATAACTTTGATTCATACCAATGTTTACAAGAGATCAGTCATCTGTTGCAACGTTGTAAAGGTTAATACGAATCGATAACTAATCTATACCGTGATTTGTAAGAGATCAGTCATCTGTTGCAGCCTTACAAACAACAATATTGTTGACGATAATTAACATCAATCATAAACCATCAATATAACTTGCATATATACTTAATTCCATCACCAAACAAAGCTCTAGGGGTTTAAACTAATAAATTCCACAAGTTTTGGTGAATCTATGTTTGCAGGAGGATTTGTCCAGAAAACCGTCAAGTAGGACCTATTCGTCAAAGCAAATCGTGTTTATTCACAACAAAACTGATATGGGAAGACTCTAGAACACTCTAGAAGGCAACCCACCAAAGTAGACCTCGAGGGGCTGACCTATGGGGCTAGCCGACCCATGGGACCCACATGTAATCCTCCCCTTTGAATGTGTTCCCTGCCAAAATCAATCATGTTCTTTGAGGTTACCATCTTCAAAGGAATTGCCTCAACCCATTTAGTGAAGTAATCTGTTGCTACCAATATGAACTTATGTACTTTGCTTGAAGGCGAAAAAATCTAGCCAATTAAATTGATTCCCCAACCTCAAAATGGCCATGGCTTGATTATTGGATTCATGGCTGACACAGGCAATCTCTAGACATTACCAAAACATTGACAGTCCTGGCACCCCTTGTAGTATTCAAAACAGTCTTCTAATATCATTGGCTAGAAATATCTAGTTCTGCGAATAATCCATTTCATCTTATAAGCCGATTGATGAGCTCCATATATCCCTTCATGTACCTCACCCATCAACATCTTAGCTTCTTCTTGATTTAAGCATTTGAGCAAGACCCCATCGACTGTTTTATAATATAACTGATCATCTAACAAAACATATTTAGCTGATTTATACCTTAGCTTTCTAGTAACTTTCTAAGATGGATTTCTAAGGTAATCGTCTATTTCAACTCTCCAGTCATCATTCGAGGTTTCACTACTCAAGACCTCTCGAAACACTTGATATCCTGATGTACTTTGGGCTAGACGATTAGCTTCTTAGTTTTGTGCTCTCGGAATATGTTGGAAAGAGACATGAAGAAATTCTTTGAGCAACCTTTGGCATTCATCATAATATCTCTTCAGCGTTTCTTCTTTGCACTCATATAGGCTGATCAACTGATTAATAATTAACTGTGAATCTCCAAATACTTCAATTGCTTTGGCATTTACTTTGTGAAGAAGTTGAAGTCCCTTAAGAATAGCTTCATATTCTACTTGGTTGTTGGTGATCATTGGCCTAGTTGGAAGAGCAAACTCAAAACTTGCCCCCTGAGGCAAAATAATAACGATGCTAATGCTACCACCTTGCTTGCATGAGGATCCATCAAAGAACAACATCTAAGGCACTGGCTCTACATAATCAATGCTTGGCATATGATGTTGGGAGATAAAATTGGCTATTATTTGTCCCTTGACTGCCTTAGCCGATTCGTATTTCAAGTCAAATTCCGACAACACGAGAATCCACTTTCCCATTCTTCCATTTAGTATTGGCATTGATAATATCTACTTAATCACATAAGCCTCGGAAACAACTGTACACTCGACCGATAATAAGTAGTGTCACAGCTTAGTGCAAGAGAAATATAAGCACAAGTACAACTTTTCGGTGGAAGAATATCTTGTCTCTGGATCCAGTAGCCTTCTGCTCAGATAGAAAACAACTCTCTCTTTTCCTTCAAATTCTTGCATCTAGGCTGATCCAATTGTTTTGTCATCAGCTGATATGTACAACTTAAAAGGCTTACCTAGCTGAGGAGGGACCTGCATAGGTGGACACTTCATGTATTCTTTTATCTCTTCAAATGCCTTTTGTTTTATGTCACCCCACTTGAATTCTTGATGATTTTTCAACTTCAACAAGGGAGAAAAGGACAGGATCCTTTCTGACAAATTTGAAATGAATCTTCTGATGAAATTGATCTTACCAAGCAGAGATTGCAACTCTATTTTAGTAGTCGGGGGGAACTGCTTCATCAATTGCTTTTATGCTTTTTTGACCAACTTTGATTCCTCTCTCATGGACCATAAATCCCAAGAATTGCCCAGCTGACACTCCAAAAGCACACTTATTAGGATTCATCTTTAGACCATGTTTTCTTGTGCATTCTAGAGTCTCTCATAAATCATCTAGGTGCTCTTTGTACCCTTTGGATTTTATCATCACATCATCGATGTAGATTTCAACAATCCTACCGATCAACTTATGGAAAATATAATTCATCGCCCTTTGATAAGTTGCACTGGCATTGTTTAGACCAAAGGTCATCACAACCCATTCAAACAGACCGATTGTGCTGGGGCACCTGAAAGCAGTCTTTGCTATGTCTTCCTCAGCCATGAAAATTTGATTATATCCTGCATTGCTGTCCATGAAGCTAATAACCTTGTGCCCGACTGCTGCATCCACTAACATATCAGCTATCAGCATTGGATAACCATCTATAGGTGTGGCTTTGTTCAAATACTTGGAATCGATGCAAACTCTCATTTTTCCATTCTTCTTATATATAGGGACAACATTCGATATCCACTATGCATATCGACACGGTCGGATAAACTTTGCTTCTAGTAACCTTTTAGTCTCCTTTTTGATATCATCAAGCACATTCGGGTTGAATCTCCTTGGAGCTTGTTTAAACGACTGATATCTAGGTTTGATTGGCAACAGATGTTCAACAATTGATTAGTCTAAACCAGGCATCTCATAGTATTCCCAAGCAAAGCAGTCTTTAAATTACTTTAATAAATTAGTTAATTCCCGCTTATACTCTGGATCCAACTTAGCACTTATGTACGTCGGCCTTTGTCTATCTCCAGAACCAATATCTACTTCTTCTAATTCATCGGCCGACGTGAAGCCATGTCCTAGTTTGCCATCTATACCATCTATTAGATTATCCATTAAGACAAATTTTCAAAGCCGACTGCTTGGATCAGCTGTTGGCTTTCACCATTGACTCTGAATTCTAATGGCAACAGAAAAGCCATTTGGATATTAGCTGATGGTTGCTTTCTATCGGCTATTTGCTTAGCATGCCATACTAGAGGCTTGCTGGATGCATGAGCCTGTTCTAACTCTTTATCCCTTAGGCGTTGCACCCTTCTCTTCTGGCTTCTTATCAAACTTCCTAGACACCATTGGCCTTCCTGCCAAATATATTTTCTCTCATTGCCCTCTTCTTCATAATCAGCCCAGTCTTGGTCAACAACTCATTTTCCAAGCCAATCATGAACACTTTTATTTTTAAGCGCCAATCCATGTTATTATGATGATATGCATCTTAAGCATGGATGGACCGGTGGTTGGTCTGAGATTGTCTAAACTCACAATATTGATTGTTGTATTCTGGACAATCATGTCTGGCAGGCAACTTCAAACCTTCAGTCCAACAATGTCTAAAGAAAGGACAATTCCAATGTGATTCGGCCTGTTTCCTTTCGTACCTCTCTTTTTCTAGTTGACGCTAGTATTCTTGATCCTTTAACCAACGCTGATAATCCTTTTCCTTCTATCACTGCCACTTATTCAATAGAATCCGAGATGTAACTCGCAGCCTTATCACCCCTACTTTTGACATTCCTCCCTGCTCATATCGGCTCTTTGCTAATCATGACTCCTTCTAATCTCTCTGTACTTATCAGCCGATATTTGCATCTTAGGATCGACTGTTCTGGCTTCTCTTGATTTGGTTGATGTTAGGACCTTAGTCTTTCCTTTGAGTATCCCAGCATCAACCTTGTTTTGATCTCCTAGGAAAGGATTATCATCAACTTTCATTTTTCGAGGCATATCAAATTTGAGCCTTCCTTGCTTAATAACCCTCTATATATGCTGCCGTAAAATTCTGCATTCATTAGTGGAATGAGAAGTAGCATTATGGAACTTGTAGAACTTCTTATTCTTCAACTAATCAGGGGGCAACATAACATGACCATCGGGCAACTTGATCTGCCCCTTCTCAAGCAAGAAATCGAAGAGCTTGTCTAATTTAGTGACATCAAAGTCATAGCTCTCCTCAACTCCTCTTCCCCAAGGATTTAGCACCATTACTGTTTTCTTGCCCCAATTCCATTCAGCCACAACAACCTCTTCTTCTTCATCTTCATAACCGTCATCGACTGAGTATGGATTGTAAGCCTCGGCCACTATGGTACTCTTCTAAAATCAGGTATCTCTACGCATACTCTGGACTTGGCTATTGAGCGCTGCCACTCATTGAACCAATTGACCCAAGTTATCAAATTCTTGTCCTAGCAGTTTCTCTTTCCACATTGGTAGCATTCCTTGAATGGCTAAAGTAGCTAGTTGATCATTAGCCAAGCTCAAGGAGAAGCACAAGTTTTGGGTTTCTCGGAACCTCTAAAGAAACTCAGTGCCTGATTCATTAGTCTTTTGCCTTATAGTTGTCAGATCGGTAATCTTCTTTTCTCTAGTCCCATTGTAAAAATATGTATGAAACTTCTTCTCTAAGTCAGCCCAATTGGCAATGGAATCGACTAGTAGTGATGAAAACCAAGTGAAGGCTGGCCCTGACAGGGACAAGGAGAAGAAACAAACTCGATGGGCATCCTCAACTGATGCCTCACCCAATTGCATAAGATGTCGACTGACATGTTCTATCGTGCTTGTACTGTATTGGCTCATGAAATAGCAAACTCTAGGAGTCTATAATTTGTGGGAAGAGCGACCAAATCATACATTTTGGATATGGGTGTTTGTATGAGAAGGTCAGCCCTTTTGGCTTTAGACCAAACTGATTCTTCATCATCTCGGTCACCCTTAGCAACAACTCGTCAGCTTGCAGATTTGGATTTCTCTGCACCTATTGACCCATTTGTGGATTGAAATCCTGTGTGTCTTGATACCCTAGATTCAGAATCATGTAAAGGGTGTTATAATCTATTCCATAGTGATACCCTTATGGAATCTCTATCTATTGGGTCCTTTGCTGTTTTGCTGCTTGAAGTCTCTGATTATAGACATAAGGATCTATATCTCTATGTATCCTTTGAATTGATGGTGCTATTTTTTGAGCCAATGATGGTATGTGGCCTGATGTGCCAAAATTGATCACCTGGTTCTGACCTTGCCCCGCTGGCTATTGCACATGCTTTACTAGTGGTCCAGGATTATACTATATCTGATTCGTAGTACTTTAAGCTTGTTCAGATGAACCCTGCCTAGACATCACCATTACCAGCTGGTGCTGCTCCTTGATGGCTGGTACCAACTTGATTAGTCCCTTGGGTCGATGGATCTAGAATGTTGTAATAGACCGGCCCACCTTAACCAACTAGAAATCCATGAATCGCCTCTTTCGTGATGTTGTGGAATATGTCCAATAAAGCTTTGTTATGGCTTGATATGGCATCATGAACATATTTGTCTACAACTTCCATAAAGAAATGCCTGTCTTCAGCTTCAGCTGTATCTATCTACCCATGTAATAGAACTCTTGGTAGTAGAAGTTTTTGAACAATTGTGTTTGTCATGTGTTTTGGTGTAGGACAACAAATATTTGCTCTGAAATTCTTCTGTAGCTTTGCCGATGGCATCTTTATCTCCATCAGGTAGATCTTCATAATGTATCATAAGGATGTCGTTGTTATTGTGAACTGCCATGATGATTGTGGGGTCCCACCAAGCATGCCAGAAACGTGTGTCGACATAGAATTTTCGTCCTGTGCCAAGGGCACACGAGCAAGCTAGAAGGGCCCGCTCGATGGAGCTAGAGATCCGCCTAGCTTTAGCGTAAGGATGGTCGATCCTGTGCACTCCTCCCGAGATGTGCCAGTCAATTTGACCCTACAATTGATAAGGAGAGAAAATTCATTAGTAATTTAGGGCGAAACATGTCAGTGTTGCCAAATAGTCTCGAATGTGCGGCTCTGAGAGCCGATATGAAAGGAGATCGACTAAATAGTCAATTCCAGCATATTCATAGGAATAAATCGATTAAAGCTCATGAGGTTGTGTAAGAAGAATCAGTTATCGTTCAGGATGAATATCATTCTTTAGACAAATATTGGTCAATAGCAATAAGATACTAACAATAATTAGTTTACACTGAGCCAATGACTACAAGTAACTAAACCCCTTTATAAAAGAAATAGTTCATCATCATTCAACCATTTAATAGAGATAAATCTAATGAACATATTAGATCTCATCTATCGCTATGACCAGTGGGGCATGATACAGAATCATGCAGGCCATAGAAACAACAATAGACTTGACGACCCTAACTTATTACTAATATTAGTGGGGCATGAGGCAGAATCATGCAGACCATAATACAATAATAAGATCATGGGGCTAACACATCTTTCAACCTATCGCTACTTCAATGGTCTCGTGACGTGAACTGTTCGTGAAAGCACTCGATATCAGCTAAAACAACCGATTCAGGCATAGTGCACAGTTAAGATCATGCCATCTTAGGAACAGATTTACCAAATAACGATCCCCACTCAATGGTGCTAATAGCGGGGTGTGAGGTAGAATCACATAGGCCATAATAACGGGCCATGGAACGGTTTTCGCTAGCCAATACAACTACTTAAGATTAGACACGTCTTAATCGCACACTAATGTATGATTAAGATTGATATAAAATAGCCAATAAAATGAACTCATCATTTAAAGTGGAGATTAGATCAAATTTGGATTAGCAAATGATGGGTTTAAAAAGATATAAGGCCGATCTAGATCAATCCCAAATGGGTGAAGTGATATTGTTGTGATTAAATAAATAATGGAAGCAATAAGCAATATTGATAACTTAATGAATCTATCTGAAGGAACGCCACCCTTAGATAGAGCCGATAACTTAACCTTGATCTAGTTTGAGCAGTGGAGGTCGACCGGATCGATGTAGCCTTACTTGAACTAGACAAGAGTCGATAACTAACTTATACTAGAGTCACAGTGGAGGTCGACCGGATCGATGCAGTCATACGAATAGAGGTATAAGCCATGATGGTACTTATAGACAAGCAGTGGAGGTCGACCGAATCGATGCAGTCATACTTGCTGAAGAACTCATCGAGATCTACTCTACTCCTCCTCCTAAGGGGTGGCTAGAGCCAAAAAAGTAAGTAACTTGTATTTGATTGATTGTGTGTTTTTTACAATAGTCGAGGTTTGGTATTTATACCCGGGACCTACGCATGATTCCTATCTAAGCACGACTCATCACAATCTTTGGCCCTAAGAGAAAACATTTCTAATTTAAGATAACTTGGACTCTAATCTTTTCCTTTTTGTAGAGTCCAATATGCTTTGTCCTGACACCGATCGTAGCCTTTGCCGTTATCTGCTGGCGCTACCTGAAGAAAGTCGATTCCAGAGTTGCATTCAAATCAGCTAGTTCTGATCTACATGCAATTGATTCCTTGATGACATGATCTTGGGAGCTTTCGAGTCCCTATGACTCTTCTTCCAAATTTTGGTGTAAACAGGATGGACAAGGATGAAATCTTATGGATAGATTCCAAACTTGGCTTAGATCCAAATGGTGAGCTTAAATCAATCTCCATAATAAATATGACTCACCCAAGTTTGGAGGAGGCCTTAGACGAGATCAACCCGAGACTCATCGATCCATGGGAAATCCTGGACAATAAAACGTCCAATGAATGTCATAAACATGGAATGATGGAGACAAAATTTTTGCCTATGGACATTCATGAAGAAACACCCTTGAAGCTTGAAAAGGAAGATGACATAGATGAGCATGGAAGCTACTTCATCAACACCTCATCAAATCCATGCTCACATAAGAAATCTCCTGAATCAATTGGTCTCTCTAACATTGCCACACATGAGATTTTCAACCCCCTTATACTTTTTGTTCCTCAAGACTTTGAAAGGGTGGTTGTTGATGCATATGTTATCATAAATATTGCAAATCTTGTTGGCATAAATCTTGAGATAGGCACCCAAAGTTTGATGTTGGAGGGGAAACCACTTCACCAAATAGAAACACAATTCGAAGGTTTCCCAAGGATGAGCTTCTATCCTAAAACAAGCACTTTCGGGTGATAACACGAGCTTTCACCTTTTGTTGTGATGCCTTTGTGAAATAAGCATAGAAATATAATTGTGAAAATATTCCTTCGGGTATTTTTATCACTAACCATTCCAGGTTTGAAGCAAAAAGGATGAAGATGCAAGGTATATCCAACCAATTATCATGCAATATTTAATCACATCCATCCAAACTTGATTTTGTGTTTGCAAAATTTGAGTATGGGGGATGAACTTCTCTAAAAAATTCTATGCCATGTTGCTAATTTTGGTTGTCTCTACCTTTAAGCCATGCTCAATTTGCTAAATAACAATCATGCCCTTTTATCTCTATTTGAATAATTCTCTATAATGCTTTCATGCTACCTTTGTTTGCTATAGTATGCTTAAGGTTTGGAGTATATTCATACATCTTTTAAATTAAGCATGATGCTTAGTTTAGGGGTGCTAATTTTACTCCCAAAGGCTTTTAAATTAAGCATGGTGCTTAGGTTAAAATGCCTGACTAATTCAAATTAGACATGATGTCTAGGTTAATTTTTGAGCCGATAGTATGCTTTAGTAGATATTAGATATTTTGTTAGACTAACCCCTGCAGAAAACTTTCAATTCAATTTGGATAAGTAACGAGATGAATTCAAATCAGAGATTATGCAAGGCACATGACGAACTTCAATAACATTGCGCAAAGAAGACACTACTTATTCATCATGGATGGAAGAACTTGCAGTAGAAGATCCAACAAAGTGTCAAAGATCAAACATAAAAAAGATGGCATGATAAAAGGTTGATAAAGAAAGGTTGCAATCTAGGAGACAAGAAGCTCATGAACAAGTTCAAACTGCAAGGCTAGCCGAACAAGGAAAACTTCAAGCAAAAGGGAAGGACCATCATGAGTCATTTACCCTTCGTCATATGGTGTCATCATGCTCCAATGACAAAGGTAACATCCTAAGATAAATGGTCATTATTTAAAAGAGTTTTTCCTTGATTCTGGTAGGAAAATAATTAAGAAACAAACATGTTTGGGGTTACAACTCCATTACTTGATCCAATTTGATTAACTCAACATGTTTAGTTCTTTAAGCTTATTCCTAGCACCACTTTCTTCATCTCATAAACTAGAAAGTGCACATCCTATCTCTAGAAGATGATAGTCATAATCATGTAAAGTTCAATACATCATGTAAAGATAGACAATCCTTCTATAGGTTAAGCATTTTAATCCTTTTTGCCAAATGTATTTAAATGCTACATTCATGCTCAATCTTCTGATCTTATCACCCATGATATAAATGAATGAAGCACATAACATCAACTTCATCTTGTTCAATGTGCCTAAGGATAGAGAAGAATAAATAAAGTTTTGGTTCTGTTGGTGTTTTCCCACCAATAGAGCCCATGCACTTGATCTCTACCTTGTCTTATGAGCAGGACACACTTCAAGCAAAGCATAAGGGGAAGATAGTCGACTCCCCAATTTCTACAAGTGAAGGTCCTAAACCTATCAAGCTAAAATCAAAACTCAAAACCAAGATATGTTTGGTGAAAGAAGGCACCCTTAGAGGCATCATCACAAGAATCTTTGTCTTTAGAGCAAACCAAGGTACTTGATCAGTGAACTTCACAAGGAGAAGTCCAGTTCGAAGGACTTACAATACTGAACCCTCACCGAAAGAGCTAGCTTAGGGGATAAGCATCCTCGTGTATCTAGGTAAGTATAAAAAATGATGAATAAAAAAATAGAATAAAAAATTATCTTTGCATTTATAGAAATAATGTGTGATCTAGTAAAATTGGAAACAAAATAAAAGGTGTGTCTAGTTTGCTTTAATTTGTTTTTAAGAGCTGAATAAATTAAAGAAGACTCAGAATAATCTCTTAAATGGAAATGATGAATAGTTGCTCTATTGTAATTCCTTTCAAGTACCTAGTTTTTAGCCTTGAATTCTCTCGAGTTTTGGATAAGATTGTTTTGATATAATGATTTACTCTAAACTTGAAACTCATGGGTAGCATATGCTTGATCTAAGTCTAGGTAATTAACGGATATGATATGAGAAGGTCTGAGCTACTGTTTATCTTATTCCAAGTGACACCAAAGTTCTAGAGATTTATCTTTTAAAAACTAAAAAATGCTACATGATGAGTTCCTGTATGACAAAGCTTGAATTCTCACTAGAGCCATACATGTTATTTAGGCTAGGAAAACTCCACATATATGCTACTTTCTTTTGCATTGAGTTTTGTCAAGCTTTGTTGATCCATATGAGAGATTTGTCATGCTCTTAAAATCAAAATCACGTACACACCACCCACATATGCACTACTCCTACACTGGGGGTAGGTGTAGAAACATGCCTTCCATCTAGATCCACCTAAAAATGTTTTACTCCTACACTAGGAGTGAACACAAAAACATGCTTGATAGGTTTTCCATCCATCAAATAAATGCTCCAAGTTCTTGTTGCTATCTCTCAAAAGTTTTATTGTAGAAAAGAGACATGGGGCTATGCAAAAGTTATTCATAAAAAAGGAAGAAAAAAAGAATTTAAAAAATAGACACAAAAGTGTGTGAGGTATCTAAAACAATGGGTACTTAGGTGCCCGCCTGAAAAAAGTGAAAAAGGATTTGAATAAGATAGCCCCTATTCTCTAGCAGATGTTTTCAAGTTTTCAAAAGAGAGATAAGTTTTCAAGGAGCAAAGTAGAATTAGGTTAGCCACCAAATATATCCACCATACATCCACACACATGCACATCTTGATTTGATTGTATGACTCAACTCTCTTTGGATCCATTGTTTGAATTTACAATATATGCATTTCAAGTATGCTCTAGCTTTGTCTCTACCTATGAACTCCACATAAGTTTTAGTAGTAGAAAGAAAAGGTATAACATCTTTATTGCCTTGGTGAGGATCCATAAATACCACATATATTGAGAGACTTGAGAGTGTCATACAATGTAATCTCTGAGTTTTATTTTAAAAACTTATAAAAACTCTGAAACAATGGTGGAACAAAGAAATTGAGATATAGTGCTTGACTTGATCGTTCTATCTTTCAATTGCTCAAGACGCAAGTGAAGGTTAAGAAGCCTCATGGTTGAAGGTAATATGGGTAAGTTTAAAAGTTAGATCAGTTTGTTCTAATCTGGAGGATAATTCTTGATTGAACGCATATGTACTTTTGAGGAGTGAAAACATTATAGCAACTCCTGATCCATTACTAAGTTTGGCTTTGCCTAGGGACTAGCAAAATTTAAGTGTGGGGGAGCTTGTTGACGGTCATTAACATCAATCATAAACCATCAATATAACCTGCATATATACTTAATTCCATCACCAAACATAGGTATTGTAACACCCTAGGTGTTAGGATTGCACTTTTGCACTTGCATTGCATGAGCATAAGCATCATTCATTCATATATGAGCATAAGCATATGAAGTGTCATCTCAATCACCTTACTTTTGTACATGTGATGATAGCTATATGCATGTATATGCTTGCCATTGTGTGTGACCAATGTCTGAAATACTTATGGGACCCTAAGAGTACCTTTAACATGTTTAGAATGTCACATGCAACAACTTTGGTACTCATGACTTGGACCCAATTGTCCTCTAAGTCATGGTTTTAGTGTAATCTACCATTTTCAAGTTGCATGTTTGACCTAAGTTGAACTATACCCTAGAGACTTTGCATGGCTATGCACCCTTAAGCAAAGTTGTAGTACTTGACTAGAGTAACAACATTTATTTTTGGGTCAAGAGCTAATTCAGTGCCTAACATGGTCAAATAGGGATCACAAGAATCAACAAAATATTGTTTTCAACTTAAATTTACTAAGCCATGAAATGATTTTTAGTTTCAATGTACCCTACTTTGAAGCTTTGTAATTTGAAAACTATGGCAAATTAGAGGAAGCTTTCTAAATCAAAGTTGTAGATCTTGTGTAGCTCTACAATTCTTGTTAATGAAGTTTTTGCAAATAACGAATGGATTAGGAGATAGAGGTGGATGAACTTGCACTGTCTGTCGCGTTCATAAGGGTCTGGTGCCATTTTGACACCGCTGTTAGTGGCCGACTAGAGGCAGGCTAGGCGTGTCGCGTGGTGTCCGTACACTAGCATCGGCCCGACCAGTCAGGCCAGCATGGGGAGAAGAGGCATGCGCCTCTGCTGCTCGCCCCATTTAGCTCTCGCACCCTGCTCTCTCGCCCATGGTAGAGCAAAGCGGAGAACCACGCCACTATGCCATCGCCGTCGCTCCGCCGTGCCCACTCACCACCATTGTAGCTCCACCACTCGATTCCTTGCACCAACAGCTCCGCCACCTCCACCTCTACCTCCTTGATCCACTACTACCTCATGTCACGCCTTGGTAAGGCCCCATTTCACCACACCACCACCGCGCCATCACCGGAGTGTCGCCGCGCTCTCGGCTCGCAGTGGCCAGCTAGAATATGTGCACCTCTACTCTCTCTCTCCCTCGTCTGGTCTTCATCATAGGTCCTAGCATCAAAACCCATTGTCCATTTAGACACTACCAAATTGTTGCACCAGAACACCCGCTCTATGCGTGGCCGCCATGGCCACCGTGGCACTCGAGCTCGCCGTTGCCGAGCTTGCCCATCGCCTCCATCCTCTCTCACGTGCCTTAGGTTGAGTAACCCTAGACCTAGCGGGTGGCATGATGGAGACCCACCTCTTGCCACCATCTAGCCAAAATTGTGGGAGCACCACCGTGCTCCATGCGCCAATGCATGGACATGCACGTAGTCAGAGCTCACCGCTACCTCACTGAAACCCTATCCACCCTAGGTAGCTTTGTTAGGATTCCACAAAGCCGTAGCACACCTCACTAGAGCATGTGATGGCCAGAGAATGCCGATGTACCATGGCACTACCTCTGCCATCCGCCATTGCCGCTCGTGAGTTATCCCCGGTGAAACCTAGGTCACGTTTTCACCACCAACCGACGTGGCTTGATGATGGGAACACGTTGGTGTCACCCTCGTTGCTGGTGATCTCGCCACCGATGAGATGGGGTAGCCAGAGCACCTCCCCTACTTTGGTGTCACTGACCAGCAGGTCCCACTGACCAGCAGGTCCCACGTGTCAACAACTACAGTATGGATTTGAATTTATTTTTTTCAAAAATATAAGCAAACTTTGAAAATTCATAAGTAGAGTTGTAGATGTCCAATTTTAGTGAACCAAATTTTATTGGATTCATCATGAAGTGTAGTATTTGATAAAAATATGAAATGCACTGTTTATGGTATTTTTATAGGAGAATAAAATTGAGCTATATAAATGCTTTTTAAATGTTTTCAATCTTGTAAAATGCATAACTTGAGCTAGGAAAGTGATAAAATTATGATTCCAATTTTTCTGATCTTGTGTTGACATCCTATAGCTAAGAAAAATACTAAAACTAGAGTGACCATAATTGGAATATGATCTTCATATTTAATCTTAAATAATTGCTAGTTTCAAGTGAAAATAAATGAGGCAAAAATACATAACTGATGATCATGCAAATTTTTATAGAGTGTTATGGTACTAGGATGCATGTAAGAAAAATATGAAATCTGTTGTTTGACACTTTTCACTAGGCTAAACTATTTTTGCTAAAATGAGCCTATGCAACTTGTCATTTTTTTATAGATGGCTATACTTATCCAAATGGCATAAAATTTGTATAGTAGACTTTTGGATACAGAAGTAGGCTATTGTAATTTTCTCAGAAATTATGGTGCAATTTTGATTCATTTTCCTTATTTCACCTTCGTGTCCAAATAAATTAATAAATGCATTTAAAGAAATTATTTGAGCTTGACCATCTTGTTTTCTAGAGTGTGTATGATGCCTATGAAATGTTGGTACAATTGGTTGTGCCCAAATTTGATTGCTTGCATGCAGTGAAATATTAATTGCTCTATAATTCAATTTTAGTGACTGTTTGGACAGTTTCAGTTGTGAAGTAAATTGCAGGGGTAAAATGATGTTTGATGTGAATATTGTCGATAACAAAGTTGTAGATAACTTACTTATATTGCTTGTATCAAATTTTCATGGCAATAGGATAAATGGTTTGAGAGTTATAGCTGTTAGAAGTTGGTCTCCAGAAATGCTTATTCTCTGGAAATTTCTGGACAGACCTGGTAAGTTTACCTATTTTGACTAGGATAATGGTTGAATCACCTTTTGGTGATTAAATGAGAGTTGTAGACAATTTTATAAACTTTACAGAAAGTATGAGATCATTTCTTTTGGTTGAGTAGAACTTTGGATATAGCCAAAATTATTAGCTACTGTTTATAGTAGGAAATGACTAAGTCAATTATTGTTGTTTGTCTTATGTGATGCTTGCGTAGATGCTTAAGCTAATTGAGATTAGTTGTTAGCTATAGGTTCTAGGCCTCTTACTGATGATTAACAACTTTACCTTATGTTGCTAGAACTTGGTGAGTGTATGTTTCTTGTATTATAGGAGAGATATGCACCTACTCAGTAAAGATCAACTAGAAGAAAGTTATACATCTACTTGGTCAACGAGTGTTAGATTCATCATACCTCATGTGGATAACCATGCTCTTGCATACACAATTTATCATATCATCTCATCTATTGTGCATTCATGATACTTATTTGTGCATATGCATGCAATAGGTTCCCCGAAAAGATTAACGCTTCTCGAGTTTGAACCCGAGCATTAGGAGGAGCAATAGGTAGCCTAGGAGCATGAAGTTCAGGTGGAAGGAGGAGTCAATGTAGAAGATTTCCCTGAGTGTCCTAACCACCAACCATCCTTGTTCTTGAAAGGCAAGCCTCAGTGCATTATAAGCCTCCTATGTTTTTACAAATATCACTTGCGTTCTTTATGTTTGATGCATTATGTTATAGGAGTTGATTAGAACCACTTGATGCATAGAACTACCATGTCTAGATAAAAATATCTTGAATCCTTTATAGGTCCAGGATCAAATATAAGGTTAGCCTTGCTTAGTCCTGTAGAAGTCGAGTGATTTCCTGTCACCTGCAAGATATAGGTAGATATCTGATCATGGTTGGCTATAATTGCTATCGTGGAAATAACCATGTATTGATAAATGAAAAGGAGACCAAATGGGGTTGTGATAGAGAATCACAAGGCATGGAGGTATTGGTGCCTATTTATTCCCATCCGTGTTAGTTAAGGATCGATTCACTGTACATCCTCATGTCATGTTGAACGCATGCCTAGCACTTAGTTGGCCGGATAAGTTGTTTCGACCATGAAGCCGAGTAGCTCAATTTAGGCTAGGCCCTGGTAAGTGAAAGTGCGCACACTGGAGGCAGTAAGGATGTGTAGAGAGCCAATGGCGTGAGTCCAAGGGTGGGTTCAAGTCTCGATCTTCCTAGAAGATTGGTAGAATCTCTAAGGGTGTGGCGCTGATCGGACCCGCAAGGTTGGTTCCTAAGTTATACCAAAGGTGACCCGATGTGACCCTAATGGGGAAAGTATGGGTTTGTGTTAGGAATAATTCTCCAGATGGGTAGGAATCAATTTGAATTGCCATCTCTCCCGAATAGTGAGCACTTGACTGAGCAGCGGCAATGTAGAGTAACTAAAGGATACTTGATGGTTATGATGATGCTCAAATTATTATTATAACCGAATATGGTTACTAATGCTTGTTAGTTTAATCAAGTGATTGCTTTAGTATAGGTGCTAATCTAGAGATGCTTAATTGAATAGGTATTCAAATTGATGCTAGAGATATTAAATCTCCAAGTTATGTTACTTAAGTTTTGATGCAAAATGTTGTCAAGCTAACTCCACCGATAAAGCCTTGCATACTCCTTGGTGTCATATTATTTCTGATTTATGACGGGTAAGTTTAGCTAAGTATATTCTTGTACTTAGGGTTTATTCTCTCTTGTTGCAGATGACATTATATATCATGGGTATTGTAAGAATTGCCTTCATCCTACCATAGATGAGGACTAAACCACGGGGCATGGTACTCCTGAGTTATCACCTCTATTCTGCTTTTGCTAGAAATGGCCGTGGTACTAGCATGTATTTGAACTAAGAGTGATGTTGATGTCAAACTACTTTGCTTCCGCTATTTGAACTTAGTTTATAATAACTATGTAACTCTGATGTATGTGAGAAACTTGTGAACTATTTGTGAACTATGATGTAACATGTGATAGGTTGTTTTGAATCATGTACGATCTTGGTTTGTATGTTGGTTTGTTTGAGATCCTTTGTGATTTCATCGGACTACTGGGTTTATATGGGCTCAAGTATGATGGTTTGATCGCTTCGGTGATTGCTATTGTACTTGTGCTCTTATAGATTGGACGGTTCTATTATAGCTAGCATCGGAGCAAGGTTCAACACTAAACTGGTCATATGGGTATTTAAAATAAAGGTTTTGTTTTATAAAATCAGTTTGACAACTTATAGCTATATATAGGTGTGTTAAAATCTGAATTTTAAATTTAGAGTATGCTAGTGGTCATATCCTTTATGCCCGGTTAAGGACTATTAGGTGGCTAATTAAGTACTAACATGGGGGTTTTTTACCTTCGTTGTCCATATGGCGTGCTATTGTATGGATGCCATTCACTTGAGTGGTAATATATGGATGGAATGCCTCTATGCCCAGGTAAGAAGGTACATGACCACAAGATGTGAGCGTGCAGTCGAGGAGAGCTAGCTTTGATATGGTTGTATATGCATGCTTGCATGTGTGTATGGTGTGTATTTAATTGTGGGTAATAAATTGTCATCAGGTAGCCTTGATATGGAAGTATATGTATGTGTATACATATATGGAAGTATTTAGTTGCAACCTAGATCCAAGATTTACATTTTGCATATATAATTGTTGGGATGGGCCAACATGAAATTCTTGTGCAGGTACACTAACAGCGAAACGTGTAGCCTGATTAGTTACGTATATTGAGACAACATATGTATGCCACCGTGTATGTCGTTAGAATTTTAATTTTTTTCCTCAGATTCATGAGGACATATGGAACATGCATGCATCATGTTCACTCATGCATTTACATTGTAGCATCCCTCCCTTACTTATAATTGCTTACCCCATTCATTAAATTTCTTCTCAAGTATGATATCCTCTCACAAGAGTTGCACACTTTGCTATAGATGGTAGCACCAGGAGTCCCACCTCGTAGTGACACATTCTTGGCTATGTTTGGCACTCCTACCTTACTGTGGAGGGTGCTAAACTCAATTGGGTACGTTGAGCCACCCCACTACTTCTGGAGGGAAGTGGCAGCTGAGGGGTAGCTATGGTATGATGTGCGGGTGACCATTCTAGCCCATGCAGACAATCCACCATGGCAAGGTTGGAGTATTGAGTCAGATGGGCAATCTCCTTGGGAAGGTGCCCAAGTTGTAGCTTTGGAGGCACTGAGTGAGATCTATCAGGAGTTTGGTGATGAGCTTGTCAATGGTCTAGCCAAAACCTTTCCATGAGTGGATCCGTTGATGACCACTTGGATGTAGTCGGGCGGCAATGCACTGGTAAGAGACCGTGATGAGTGAGCAAAGAGCTCTAGTACTGCTATGAGCATTATGTTCATTGTCCTAAAGATGTTCTACTCTTGCCAAGATAGCTATGTCAGCTACATGCTAGAGCTCCAGCGAGCATAGTCCGCACAATGCCAGGTACAAGGGCGTGTGCGCAGGCATCAAAGGGCAGCTAGAGAGGCTCAGTGGGAAACTGATAATGCTATTACAACTTTAGAAGCCTAGCGAGTTTAGTTGGTAAATGTTGTTGCAGAAAGAGATGCGGCTAGGGCAGAGTTATAGGACGTCTGAGCTAAGAGGGATGAGGTCATTCGCCTTGTTGAGACTAGGGAGGCAGCTGGAATCCAAACTATGTTTCAGGCTGCTAGGCAGGCAATGAAGTTTGATCATAGAGAGCAGGAACTCATATGCCATATTGAGGAGCTACAGCTGGATGTTCATTGTCTCAACAACTTGGTGAACCCAATTCTTCCTCTAGCTCTAGCGGTGGAAGAAGATCCCAATGTGTTGATTGTTGAGGATAATGGCATGGAGGTGGATGTCAAGGATGAGCCTGAGGAGGAGGTCAAGCCTTTTGAGGACGACCATGGTGATGATGTGTCTGACATCGACAGCGACCACCCCGAGGAGTAGCTTAGCTACAATATCTAGCTAGATGCGCTAGCTCTCTATCTTTGATCCTTTATGTAATGAACTCATGATTTAGGTTTTGATATCATGATGTACTCCTTTGATGTAATCTTAGAACCTTGCATGTTTAATCTATGTTGTTGTTGAACCTTCATAAATGTCCAATTTGTGTGCTAGCAAGTATTGGCATGTATGGGAATGCATTACGTGATCGTTAAGTAATATAATGGGTGATGTGTTGTGGAAATGAATTATTATGCCTCTATTTTATTGTATGAATGTTAAATTCTCTCTAGTAAATTTAGTTTGGCATAATTATATAATTTTTCTACAATTTTTCTAGCATCATCAATAATTACTTGTGGTTGCAATTCTACAGATGACGTGCACTCGTAGGGGAGCTAATGGAGATGATGTGAGTGGTAGTGGTTCCCATGGCAATGGCAATGAGGACCTCCCACCATCGCCGCATCCCATGCCAGTGGAGATGATGGCCCAACTCATGGAGACCCAACGTTCCATGGGAGAAGTATTGCGCGGTCTCGCGCAGAATGCTAGCCATGGACGAGGAAGGGACCAACACCTGGGACCTAAACCTAACTAGTTCAACACTTTTTAGGACTTTCTTGACACCAAGACTCCTATTTTTAAGGAAGCAGAGGAGCCATTGCAGGCAGATGAATGGTTGAATACAATTGAACAAAAGTTCCATCTCTTAAGGGTCATAGAACACTTGAAGGCAGAATATGCATCGCACCAGTTGCAGGGGCCTGCAGGCATTTGGTGGAGTCATCATCGATCCACTTTGCCAGAGGATGCTCAAATTACCTAGAACCAGTTTAAGGATGCATTTAGGGGACATTATATTCCCCTAGGTCTTATGAGCATGAAGCATACAGAATTCATGAGGCTAACACAAGGTACTAAGACTCTAACTAAGTATCTGCATGCCTTTAACAATTTGTCAAGGTATGCCATAGAGTTTGTGGATACCGATGCAAAAAAGATTGCTAGTTTGAAGAGGAGGCTTAGTTCGAAGCTGATGAAGACCCTAGCTAACAGCAAATGTGCCACTTTCAATGAGTTTGTTAGTGATGCTCTAACTCAAGAGAACTAGAACAACATCTATTCAGCATCTAAGAGTCATAAGAGAGCTTATGAAGTAGGTGCATCTTAGCCAAAAGCTCCTATTGCTGCGAGACCTTAGTTTCGCCCCACCTTTTCCAAAGTATAGATCACCTCAAAAGAAGGTATAGACCAGTCAGACCCTAAAAGTGTATCGCAAGGCCTTTTCTATTGCCCTACCAAAGGGTAGCATAGGACAAATAAGCTCCAGTGTTCCACTTAGCAGTATGCCATGCTAGAACTACAACAAGACTAGCCATTGGTCAAGAAATTGCCCCTATTCCAAGAAGAACAACAACCAGAAGCAGGGTAATCCAAATGCACGTTAGGGACACATGTACTATACCACCCTAGAAGAGATCCCTTCAGGTGAAGTTGTTAATGTGGGTACGTTTCTTGTGAACCAACACCCCATAGTTGTTTTATTTGATTCTAGAGCTTCACATTCATTTATGAGTCAAATATTTGCATCCAAGCATGATCAAAGGGTAATTACTATAGATAAAGGTGGTTATTGCATAAGTGTAGATGGAAATAATATCTCTACCAACCAGATAGTCAGAGATGTGCGCATCTTAATAAGCAACCAAGAGTATATCTTAGATCTTGTAGTATTGCTAGGGTTGGGGATAGATATAATCTTGGGTATGAAATGGATGAGTGGCCATGGAGTTCTCATTGACACTTCAACTAGAACTATCATGTTGAGAGAACCCTAGAGTAATGATGCTTTCTTAGTGCCATTTCCTAGAAATTTTGATATCCAAAACTTCATCGGTGCTATTCAGACCATGACCCTCCTTGATATTCTAGTGGTATGTGAGTTTCTGGATGTGTTTCTAGATGAATTGCCTAGGTTGCCACCCAATAGGGATGTAGAGTTTAAGATTGAGTTATTGCCGAGTACGACACCCACCTCTCGGAGGCCATATAGAATGCCACCAAATGAGCTAGCCGAGCTTAAGGTTCAATTACAAGGGCTTCTAGAGAAAGGTCTCATTCGACCTAGCTCATCTCCATGGGGTTGTCCTGCCTTATTTGTGAAGAAGAAAGACAAATCCTTGCGGATGTGTGTGGACTATCGACCACTTAATACCGTAACGGTCAAGAACTAGTATCCTTTGCCTCAAATTGATTTCTTGTTCAATCAATTGTCAAGGTCTAAGGTGTTCTCCAATATCGATTTGAGATCTAGTTACCATCAGATTAAAATCAGACCGAAAGACATACCTAAAACTACTTTTTCCACTAGGTATGACCTATATGAGTATTTGGTCATGTCCTTTGGGCTAACAAATGCTCCTACATATTTCATGTATCTGATGAATTTGGTGTTCATGCTAGAGCTAGATAAGTTCATGGTTGTGTTCATCGATGACATTCAGATCTATTTAGAAAACGAGGAAGATCACGCAGAGCACCTGAGAGTTGTTCTAACCAGGCTAAGAGAACATAAGTTGTATGCTAAGTTTAGCAAGTGTGAGTTTTGGCCTCAAAAGGTACCTTTTCTCGGGCATGTGCTGTCAGAAAATGGGATCTCCATAGACCCTCTAAGGTACAAGAAGTTATGAATTGGAAGGCCCCAACTTCAATTCATGAAGTTTGGAGTTTTCTTGGTTTAGCATGTTACTACCGTTGGTTCATTCTGGACTACTCTAAAGTTCCCAAGCCAATGACAAGATTGCTTCAGAAAGATGAGAAGTTTGTATGGACTCTGGAGTGTGAAGCTGCTTTTCACACTTTACAGACTTTGTTGACTTTAGCTCCTATTTTGGCACAACCTGATATTGAGAAACCTTTTGATGTGTTTTGTGATGCATCATGTACTAGTTTGGGATGTGTTCTTATGCCGGAAGGCTAAGTCATTGCTTATGCCTCATGTTAGCTGAAGAAGCATGAAGTCAATTACCCAACTCATGACTTGGAATTGGCAACGGTTGTCCATGCATTAAAAATTTGGAGACACTATTTGCTTGGCAATTTGTGTCATATCTACACAGATCATAAGAGTCTTAAGTATATCTTCACTCAACCCAAACTGAATATGAGATAGAGAAGATGGCTAGAATTGATCAAGGATTACAATTTAGAAGTACATTATCAGTGAATGTTGTTGTAGATGCTTTGAGTAGAAAATCTCATTGCAATTCTCTCTTAGAAGATGGTTTCAATTTGTTACATCTCACTATGCTATATAATATTATGATCAGTTGTTCTCTCGAGAGCAAGATCATCGATCTTCAGAAGACAGATCTGGGTGTGTTCCACATCACAAGAAAGATAAAAGAGCAAGAGACTAAGCATTTTAGGATAGATGAGAATGGTGTTCTATGGTTTAGAGATATACTAGTAGTGCCAAAGGATAAGGAACTTAGAAACTAGATCTTAGGAGAGGCTCACTCTTCTAAACTATCCATTCATCCGAGTAGTAGCAAAATGTATCAAGACTTGAAGAACCATTTTTGGTGGACCAAAATGAAGAAGGTGATTGCAACCTATGTTGCTAAATGTGATAATTGTTGCTGAGTGTTCATTTGAAACCTGCTGGACTGCTTCAACCATTGTTGTTCTAGGTTGGAAGTGGGAAGAAGTTAGCATGGATTTTATTGTCGGACTTCCCCCTACTCATAAGAATTATGATTCCATATGGGTGATTGTGGATCGCCTAACCAAGTCTGCACATTTCATTCCAGTTGGAACCAACTACCGACTACATGAGTATGTTGAGTTGTATATATCCCACATAGTATGTCTACATGGCATGCCAAGAACCATTGTATCTCCTATAACTCCTTTATTTGTTTCTTAAGTTCCTCTAGTTCATTAACCCCCATTCTATATGGACGCTTAGCTATAAGTGCAGTTCTAGGTAATAATTCAATAATAAACTCAATGTCACGGTCAGGTGGCATACCTGGCAAGTCATCGGGGAACACATCTAGAAACTCATCCACCACTGGGTCTTCCTTGCTGACGCGATCATCAAGCTAGTTTACTATGGCTATCGGTTGCCTCATGCACTACAACATCAACATTGATTCTTTCCCCATTTGGTGCAGTCACAACAACTACCTTCTCCTTACACTGAATCACTGCTTGTTGTTGCATCATCCAATCCATACCTAGAATCACATCAATGCCAGATGTCCTCAACATGATGGGGCTCACTTTAAACTCCAACCCCCTTAAGGATAGACTAGTCGGAAGACAATGGTATGAAGCTTGCATACTACCTCCTAGTGAGTTTACTAATAGGGGATTTTGCATGGCACATAAGGGTATTCTATGGTTTCTAACAAATGCTTGTGATATCAATGAATGTGAAGCTCTAGAATAAAAAATAATAGTGGCACGAATGGAATTGACATTGAACGTACCAAGCATGACTTCTAGTTTAGCAAGTGCCATCTCTATAGACACTTGGTTCACCTTTCCCATGTTGGGTGCGGGCTTCTATGACATTCCCTTCTAATTACTATGCTGACCCTAGGGGGTTTGTCGATTCTACTTCCTAGGGCAATGGTTAGCATAATGCCCAACTTCTCCACAATGATAGCATACGTTGGGGGTACTAGGTGTACTGGTCTTCATGGGAGTGTTGTTGGGAGTTCCCTGTCGTGGTGTCTGCTGACCACTCTGCTGTTGAGGACGTTGATTGCCATTCTGCTACTAGTTCTGGTTGCGCTAAGGGTACTGACCATGATCCACTGATTGGGTGGTCCCTAGAACCTCTGTTCGAAGCTTTGTTGAGGATTGGTGCGGGGATGAGTATTGCTCCTAGAGGCCTGTCCCTAAAGCCTCCTCTTCTTGGCCTCCATCTCTTTGCACTTATTGTCAATAACAATAGCGCGATTCACCAGCGTATGAAAATTAGGGTATGTATTGGACATAAGCTAGAGCTGCAGACCATCATACAGACCCTTGAGAAAGCGACATTGCTTATCAACATCATTAGCCACCTCATTCGGAGCATAACATGACAACTGGGCAAACTTGTCATGGTACTCAAATACGGACATGGATCCCTGCTTCAGAGCTCTAAACTCCTCCTACTTGAGCTCTATCAATCCCTCTAGTATGTGGTAAGATATAAAGTTCTCTCTAAACTCCTGCCAGGTGACAGGTGGAGCATTGGTGGGACATCCATACTCGAATGACTCCCACCAGTCTTGAGCTTCTCCCTGGAGCTATCCTGAAGCGTACAACACCTTCTGCTGATCATCACACTGTGCTATATTGAGCTATTTTTCCACTGCATGAAGCCAATCATCTGCTTCCAGTGGATCAGTGGCATGAGAAAACACTAGGGGATGGCCCTTCAAGAATTCACCATGCTTGTCACGCGGTGCTCCACCAACTGGATGGTTGTGCTGATTCTACACCAGAGCTTGCATAAGCTATGTCTGCACTGCCAAGAGTTGCTCAATAGTCGATGGCAGTGGTGGTGATGGATGTGGGGGATCACCTCCACAACCTAGGCCTCTTCCTCTTCTAGACATGTGACATCCAACACAAATATTCAAAATTTAGAGATTTCCAAGTTAGAATACATTCTGAAAATTTTCAGAACGAGTTCCAACATCAGTAGCTCGGTAAAACAGTCATATCTCAAGTTTCAGACATCCAATAGAGACATACTTTATATGGTTGGAAATATTAAGAAATTATCTACAACTTTTATTCAGACCACATTCCCAGATTCTATCGTTAGGTTACTCAAAAATAGGATACAACCGAAACTGTTCCAGATTCCAGACTACGCAGAAACTTTATCTTGAAACAGCGATATCTTACAAACCAGATCAGATATAGTGGTGATTCTAGAGTCATTGGAAAGATACTTAAGTCTAGTTATTCTCGTAAAAATTTCATAATTTTTGGTCAAGTAGATTTTAATTGGCATTAAGATAAGGGCAGACTACTCTAAAAAATAGATCCAAGAGAACAAGATGTACCAAACCCAACTGTTTATTTATTGACCCAAACTTTAATATCCTTGACTATGGAACTTGTGGACATGCCCACAAAGTTTCAGCACTCATTACAAAAATCCAACTCATACATAAGCATAATAACAAATGAACTAGGCACTCCAATGTTCACACCGCACTAATGGACTCGACTAGATCCAACTTGACTCGTTCTACTATCGTTTTATTACATAAAAGGGACTCCAACATCTATGGGTAAGGCTTATGGGGAAGCTCCTCATACATCTTTGGTAGGTTGAGGCACACCCTTTGCTCATCTATAATCTATTGGTGTCTCTTAATGGTTTTCTATTGTGCCTTCAACTGATCCTCTAGTCAGCGAATCTTTGCTACGGATTCATAGCCAAAGTGTACCATCACTTGGGTAGTTGGATCCGTGCCCTGAGGTTCCATCATTGC
Source organism: Miscanthus floridulus (assembly GCF_019320115.1). Classification (NCBI taxonomy): domain Eukaryota; kingdom Viridiplantae; phylum Streptophyta; class Magnoliopsida; order Poales; family Poaceae; genus Miscanthus; species Miscanthus floridulus. The sequence continues at coordinate 78,281,659 of NC_089582.1, forward strand.
CCACTCCAACTCAAGGTGTTGGCGAGGGAGGAATCGATATTGGTCCTCCTTCATATCCTCAAATCATCGACCCTAGAACCCATGCATGCTATAGCAGCTGCATCTTCTATGCTATCCTCCATGGTCGCACAGTGAGCGTGATGCGCATAGTTTGAATCTAGCTGATATGCACCCTTCTATTCATCCTTGAAGGAGATGCACACCCTGGTCTTCCAATAGGTGTCCTCTAGAGGGTGTGTGTGCTCGTTGCAGACATACTCCACAGCTACATCCCAATCACCATAGTAGGTCTAAAGAATCCCCATGAGCCGGTGGTGCAAAAGGAAGGATTCACACCCCAGCTTATACCAGACCCTTGTTATCCATCCTAAGGGAGGGATCGACTCATCCTCTTCAATGGCGTTTTCCTCCTCCTCCTCATTAGATAGTAAGATGACCTCGACTTCATCAGGTTCCTCCTAGACTAGCTCAGGCATTGGTACAGGTGTTGGTGAATCAAATTCTTGTTCCTGGGGTTCCTCCTCCTTAGGCTCCATGGACAAACCATGAGGCGGGTAGTAACCTCCGGTGCTGATGCGGCAGTCTTACTAGCATGACATATCTACATAATTAGATTTAGTTAGATTAGAAGCAATAATTTTCATAATAGAGTAAGGCAAAAGAAGCATATAACTTTAGCAAATAACAAGGGTGAGATGGAAAGCTTGAAATGAGTGAAGCAAAAGAAGCTAAAACGACCATTGCTAACTAGGCTTGCGTCCTACAGTCAACATAGCTCTGATACCAATCTGCCACACCCGATTTTAAGGATAAAATGGGATGCAAAATCTTATGTGCACCCAGAGATCAGTCACATACATAAGCCAACAAATTATGAATAGTATCATCACAAGTATTTATTACATCACGAATAAGACAGAGTCTTCACATAAATGTAGCAGAAGTATAAAGAAAAGATCTCTCATGGAAGCTCCATATCATAGGGACATCAATTGGTTGACCACAAGTCTAGTAATCCTCAGGGAAATCATCATTACCATAGTCATCTGTTACCAATCTAGGATTTTTATCCAAATAATAAAAATAAACAAGCATAAGTACATGTCATACTCAACAAGTGTAACATGGGGTTCATGTGGCTCAAAAGGCTTGACATAGGTTTAACAACATTCAGCTTTTAGTTGTCACAATTTTAGCTTAAGAGTAGCAACAAGTTGTTTCAATTCCCAATGCAAAACACATGATCAATGTAAACATGAGTAATGAATAGCATAAATAGATAATTCTTAGTGTTCATCTATTCCATAAATGTTCCAAGGCCACTCATGACCGTGAGCATGACTGATATACCAGTTTTACACTCTATAGAGGTTGTACACTTTCACTGTAAGTCATGATAGCCATATGCCTAGGTTAATTACTCCCAAAACACTTCCAAGGTGAGCAGGCAGGGGTCACTATGAAGCCTTTCAAAGGTTCATCTAACAAGTTAGGGACATTAGATTCACTCGGCAAATAGATATAGGAACCCCATTATCGAATGGCACAATTCCATCACGGCTATACATATAAGAGTAGAGGCTGTCCTATACCTGATTCGTCAAGCCATTCTTACACCAATGAAGGTAACCACTAACAAGCTAGAAAAGGTCCTCATACTGAGCTAAAGCTAGAGCCATATAGCCCTCATAGCTATACTGTAAGTTCTGGATGATCACTTACTGATAAGTCCTTAGGGAAATGAATCTAAAGCATTTAGAAAGTAGCTAAATACTCCACCCCCTATTTCCAAGTTGCTAAAAAGTCATATTTTAATGTTTATTGCATATACCATTAGTCAAGTTACAAGATCATGGTTTAATTGAGCACTAGCAAAGCTACCCAATGCATATCCCATAGGTGACAAGGTATAAGTTCAATTCTAGGGAATCCCTATCAAGGCGACACATGCAACATGAATTTAATGTATTAAAGTAAATAGGAAACAAGGATGATCCCATGCTATACTTGCCTTGAACAAAGTACTCTTGCTGATCTAGCACGTTAAAGTAATACTCTTGGTCTCCCATTAATTGCTCACCGTCTATACTCGATAATCACAACAACAAGCATCTAGAAGCAATCATGCATAGCAAACAAAATCTATAGATTAGAATAGTACACCAACAATATAAAATCAAGATGAAAAGTTTGGAAAATGAATCAACGTCTCGCTATGAACACACAGATGTGAAGATCACAAAAATTGGAGCTAAAACGAAGAGGTTATGGATTAAACAAGTTTTCCTTTAGTAAAATAATAGATTAAATCTAACCTCAAATTTTAAAAGTTGAAAACATGCTTAACAGTAGTATGAACATGTAGATTACTTAATTATGAACCTAACATAAGTTGAACGGATCAAATCAGAGATTTTATGGCTAAAACAAGATTAGTGGCAAAACTGTAAATAGGTGAAAACGTATGTTAGATCTAATCGAAGCAATGTACGCTTTCAAAAAAAAGAAAATGAAATCTGGAAAGACATTATGGACTGTAGGTTAAGATCTAATTAATTGTAAGGGTTTTTTTTGCAAAAACACCAGTGGCGGGGTATCCTTCGATATGGGACTTTGGATTAGACGCGGGCGGCTAAGATCAGACCGGAAGGGAGAGAGAAAGCCTAGCTGACTAGAACAGGGCCGGTGGAGAGGTATCTACGGTGGCACCATGGATGAGCAGCGGTGCTTAGCGATTCTCGGCCTCTGGTCCACTGTTCGACGAACCAGAGACATGGGAAGAAAGAGGGGGGATGACAGACTCACCTAGGGTTTCCTCAGCGATGGAGAGGGAACAAGACAAGCGTAGGGCTCAACGAGGCGGCGATGGCTCTTCAGGCTTGTGGTGGCGCTGATGTAGGGCATGGGCGGCTATGGCTGGCTTCCAACACGCGATAGGGAGAGCAGCGAGCGTGGCTTCAATATTTAAGAGGCGTGGGAGACTTTGGGCACAAGGAACGACAAGAGGCGTAGCAGGCGTGGAGTCAGACGGTGTTGGCGGCACTGATCCTACTTGAACATGAGCTGAAGAAGATGGCTCCGACATATGGGCTAGCGTGGTCAGCGACAGACAGGGAGTACACACGGGCACAGCGTGACTAGCCTTCGGCGATGCTGGGCCGACTGCAGCGGGCCACGAGAAGGGGGAAATGCTGGGCCGAGCAGAGAAAGAAGATAGGCGCGGGCGCGAGTGGGCCGGCGTGGAGGAAAGGAGAGGCAGGAGCATGGGCGACCGGCTAGGCCGCAGCTAGGAGCAGACCATGAGGATGGAGTGAGCAGGCCGCGCGAAGGGAATGGTGCGGGCCGACACTTGAACTGGGCCAACAGGACAAATAAGAAGAGAGGGAAGAAAAGTCTTTTCTTTTTCTTTTCTAATTTCCACCCAAATTTGGAATGCAAATTCAAATCATTTTGAAATGTAATTTCAAACCACACAATACAAGAAAACAATATGTAGCAACATGAATGCATATACAAGATTGTAAACCTATATTTGATTTTATTTTTATAAAAAATATTATTTGCCTAAATTCAAATGCTCACAAAAATGCATAATTAAGTCATTTTTGCCTATTTCAAAGTTATGCAAATTTTAGGCTGTTACACCAACTTAGTCAGAAGTTCTACCTATCACCCTTAGACCTCCAAGCAAACTGAACGTGTAAATCAAATATTGGAAGACATGTTGAGAGCTTGTGTCATCTCTTCAAAAGGATCATGGGAAAAATGGCTACCTTTAGTTGAGTTTTCCTACAACAATAGTTATCAAGAGAGTATTAAGATGGCTCCTTTTGAAGCTTTGTATGGTTGCAAGTGTAGAACTCCTTTGAATTGGGTTGAACCAAGAGAAAGGAGATACTATGGTATTGATTCTATCAAAGAGGCTGAAGAGCAGGTACATATCATTCTACAACATATAGAAGTTGCTCAATCGAGGTAGAAAAGTTATGCGGACAAGAGAAGAAGACCCATTGAGTTTGAAGTAGGTGATTATGTATACCTGAAAGTGTCACCAATGAAAAGGGTACAACAGTTTTGGGTAAAAAGAAAGCTTGCACTGAGATATGTGGGTCCATATCCAATCATTGAGAAAAGCAGAAGAGTAGCCTACAAGATTCAGTTACTTCTAGAAATGAGGGCTATCTTCAATGTTTTTCATGTATCCCAATTAAAGAAATGTTTACACATTTCAGAAGAAAGAGTGGTGGTTAAAGATATCAAGTTAGAATTAGATCTAGCCTATGAAGAGAAGCTGGTGCAAATTATATATTGGAAGGATAGAGTTACTCAAAAAAGGTGATCAAGTTTCACAAAGTGAAGTGGAATAATCATAGTGAGCAAGATGCTATGTGGGAAAGGGAAAATTATTTACGTGAGGTTTATCCCTCCTTTTATGAAAAATGGTAGGTCTTTTGAATCTCGAGGCGAGATTTCTATAAGGGGAGGGGCTGTAACACCCTAGGTGTTAGGATTGCACTTTTGCACTTGCATTGCATTAGCATAAGCATCATTCATTCATATATGAGCATAAGCATATGAAGTGTCATCTCAATCACCTTATTTTTGTACATGTGATGATAGTTATATGCATGTATATGCTTGCCATTGTGTGTGACCAATGTATGAAATGCTTGTGGGATCCTAGGAGTACCTTTAACATTTCTAGAATGTCACATGGAACAACTTTGGTACTCATGACTTGGACCCAATTGGCCTCTAAGTCATGGTTATAGTGTAATCTACCATTTTCAAGTTGGATGTTTGACCTAAGTTGAACTATACCCTAGAGACATTGCATGGCTATGCACCCTTAAGAAAAGTTGTAGTACTTGACTAGAGTAACAATGTTTATTTTTGGGTCAAGAGCTAATTCAGTGCCTAACATGGTCAAATAGGGATCACAAGAATCAACAAAATATTGTTTTCAACTTAAAAAATTTACTAAGCCATGAAATGATTTTTAGTTTCAATGTACCCTACTTTGAAGCTTTGCAATTTGAAAACTATGGCAAATTAGAGGAAGCTTTCTAAATCAAAGTTGTAGATCTTGTGTAGCTTTATAATTCTTGTTAATGAAGTTTTTGCAAATAACGAATGGATTAGGAGATAGGTGGATGAACTTGCACTATCAGTTGCGTTCATCAGGGTCTGATGCCTTTTTGATGTCGCTGTCAGTGGCCGACCGGGGGTAGGCTAGGCATGCCGCGTGGCGGTGAGGCTAGCCCAAGGAGAAGAGGCATGCGCCTCTGCTGCTCGCCCCATTTTGCTCTCACACCCCGCTCTCTCTCGCCCATGCTAGAGCAAAGCGGAGCACCATGCCACCGCGCCATCGTCGTGGCTCTGATGTGCCTGCTCACCGCCTTCGTAGCTCCACTACTTGATTCCTCATGCCAACAGTTCTGCCACCTCCACCTCTACCTCCCTGAACCACTACTACCTCATGTCGTGCCTTGGTAAGGCCCCATTTTGCCTCACCGCCACCACACCATCACTGGAGTGCCGCCGCGCTCTTGGCTCATCGTGGCCAGCCACAACACATGCACCTCCACTCTCTCTCTCCCTCGTCTAGTCTTTGCTATAAGTCCTAGCATCAAAACCCATCATCCATTTAGATGCTACCGCCTGGTTGCGATGGAACGCGTCGCTGCTCTATGCGTGGCCACCATGGCCGCTGTGGCACTCGAGCTCGCCATTGCCGAGCTCGCCCATCGCCTCCATCCTCTTTCATGTGCCTTAGGTTGAGTAACCCTAAACCTAGCAGGTGGCATGATGGAGGCCCACCTCCCACCACTGTCTAGCCGGAATGGTGGGAGCACCGTCGTGCTCCGTGCGCCACCGCGTGGACATGCACGTGGTCAGAGCTCACATCCGCCTCACCAAAACCCTATCCACCCTAGATAGCTTCGCTAGGATTCCATGAAGCCATAGCACACTTCATCGGAGTACGTGATGGCTAGAGATCTCTGGCGTACCGCGACACTACCTCTGTCGTCCGCCCTTGCCACCGGCAACTTGTCTCTAGTGAAACCTAGGTCATGTCTTCACCACCAACCGACGCGGCTTGATGAGGGGAACACGTTGGTGTCACCCTCGTTGCTAGTGATCTTGCCGTTGGTGAGATAGGACTAGCTGGAGCACCTCCCCTACTTTAATGTCACTGACCAGCGGGTCCCACTGACCAGCAGTTCCCACATGTCATCGGCTACAGTATGGATTTGAATTTATTCTTTTTCAAAAATATAAGCAAACTTTGAAAATTCATAAGTAGAGTTGTAAATGTCCAATTTTGGTGAACCAAATTTTTTTGGATTCCTCATGAAGTGTAGTATTTGATAAAAATATGATATTCACTATTTATGGTATTTTTCTAGGAGAATAAAATTGAGCTAGATAAATGCTTTTTAAATGTTTTCAATCTTGTAAAATGCATAACTTGAGCTAGGGAAGTGATACAATTGTGATTCCAATTTTTCTGATCTTATGTTGACATTCTCTAGCTAAAAAAATACTAAACCTACAGTGAGCATAATTGGAATATGATCTTCATATTTTATCTTAAATAATTGCTAGTTTCCAGTAAAAATAAATGGGGAAAAATACATAACTAATGATCATGAAAATTTTTACAGGGTGTTATGGTACTAGGATGCATGTAAGAAAAATATGAAATCTATTGTTTGACACTTTTCACTAGGCAAAACTATTTTTGCTAAAATGACCCTATGTAACTTGTCATTTTTGTATAGATGGCTATACTTATCCAAATGGCTTGAAATTTTTACACTAGAGTTTTGGAGACATAAATAGGACACTATAATTTTCTCAAAAATTATGGTAAACTTTTGATATATTTTCCTTATTTCACCTTGGTGTCCAAATAAATTAATAAATGCATTTATAGAAATTATTTGAGCTTGACCATCATGTTTTCTAGAGTGTGTATGATGCCTATGAACTATTGGTACAATTGGTTGTGCCCAAATTTGATTGCTTGCATGCAGTAAAATATTAATTGCTCTATAATTTAATTTTAGTAACTATTTGGATAGTTTCGGTTGTGAAGTAAATTGCATGGGTAAAATGATGTCTGCTGTAAATATTGTCAATAACAAAGTTGTAGATAACTTACTTATATTGCTTGTGTCAAATTTTTGTGGCAATAGGCTAAATGGTTTGAGAGTTATATCTAGTAGAATTTGGTCTCCAGAAATTCTTATTCTCTGGAAAATTTAGGACAGACCAGGGAAGTTTACCTATTTTAACAAGGATAATGGTTGAATCACCTTTTGGTTATTAAATGAAAGTTGTAGGAAATTTGATAAGATTTCCAGAAAGTCTGAGATCATGGTTTTTGGTTGAGTAGAACTTTGGATATAGCCAAAATAAGTAGCTATTGTTTACAGCAGGAAATGACTAAGTCAATTATAGTTGTTTGTCTTATGTGATGCTTGTGTAGATGCTTAGGCTAATTGAGATTAGTTGTTAGCTGTAGGTTCTAGGCCTCTTACTGATGATGAACAACTTTACTTAGGTTGCTAGAACTTGGTGAGTGTATGTTTCTTGTATTATAGGAGAGATATGCACCTACTCAGTAAACATCAATTAGAAGAAAGTTTTACATCTACTTGGTCAATGAGTGTGAGATTCATCATACCTCCTGTGGGTAACCATGCTCATGCATACACAATTTATCATATCATCTTATCTCTTGTGCATTCATGGTACTCATTTGTGCATATGCATGCAATAGGTTCCCCGGAGCTCAATTCAGGTTGGGACCCGGTAAGTGAAAGTGCGCACACTAGAGGTAGTAAGGATGTGTGAAGGTCCAATGGCGTGAGTCCAAGGGTAGGTTCGAGTCCTGATCTTCTTGGTAGATTGGTAGAATCTTTGAGGGTGCGGTGCTGATCGGACCCGCAAAGTTGGTTCCTGAGTTGTACCAAAGGTGACCCGATGCGACCCAATGAGGAAAGTATGGGTTTGTGTTAGGAATAATTCTCTAGCTAGATAGGAATCGATTTGAATTGCTGTCTCTCTTGGATAGTGAGAACTTGACTGAGCAGCGACAACGTAGAGTAACTAATGGATACTTGATGGTTATGATGATGCTCAAATTATTATTATAACCAGATATGGTTACTAATGCTTGTTAGTTTAATCAAGTGATTGCTTTAGTATAGGTGCTAATCTAGAGATGCTTAATTGAATAGGTATTCAAATTGATGTTAGAGATATTAAATCTCCAAGTTATGTTACTTAAGCTTTTATGCAAAATATTGTCAAGCTAACTCCATCGATAAAGCCTTGCATACTCCTTGGTGTCATATTATTTCTGGTTTATGATGGGTAAGTCTAGCTGAGTATATTATTGTACTCAAGGTTTATTCCCTCTTGTTGTAGATGACATGATGTATCATGGGTATTGTAAGAACTACCTTCATCCTACCATGGATGAGGACTAAACCATGGGGCATGGTACTCTTGAGTTATCACGTCTGTTCTGCTTTTGTAGGAAATGATCATGGTACTGGCATGTATTTGAACTAAGAGTGATATTGATATCAAACTACTTTGCTTCCGCTATTTGAACTTGGTTTGTAATAACTATGTAACTCCGATGTATGTGAGAAACTTATGAATTATTTGTGAACTGTGATGTAACATGTGACTGGTTGTGTTGAATCATGTATGATCTTGGTTTGTATGTTGATTTGTTTGAGATCCTTCGTGATTTCATTGGACTACCGGGTTTATATGGGCTCAAGTATGATGGTTTGATCACTTTGGTGATTGTTATTATACTTGTGCTCTTATAGATTAGACGGTTCTATTACAGGTCTAGGAGTTTAAACTACTAAATTCCACAAGTTTTGGTGAATCTGTGTTTGTAGGAGGATTTATCTAGAAAACCATCAAGGAGGACCTATTCGTCAAAACAAATCACATTTATCCACAGCGAAACCAACGTGGGAAGACTCTAGAACACTCCAAAAGGCAGCCCACCGAGGCAGACCTTGAGGGGCTAATATGTGGGGCCGGTTGGCCCCACCTATAGGCCAGCCGACCCATGGGACCCATATGTCATCCTCCCCTTTGAATGTCGGTTCTCCACCACCTCCTAGACTACATCTACGCCGCTTATTCAAGTCGGTTTGATATGAGGGTCCAAAATTGGTGCTCTAGCCTATATATTGTAGCCCCTACACCCTCCCTAGAGTTATCCCTGAAACCCTAATTTATATTTCCCTTATCAGGATGAGAGCCAGATATCAAGAGAAGATTAGTCCTCCATAGGATATAGTCTTATGAATAGAAATAGTGAGATAGAGAGTGAGGGAAGAGTTTGGAGGAGGTGTTGGCCTATCGGTGCTCTCTTTATGGCTTGTACCTTGGCGAATCCAAGTTCTATTTGAGCTTGCTTCTGAGACTTCTCTGGTAATCAACTTCTGATTCATGTAACCATCTTGTTTATATTGTTCTTTAGGTTCACAACACTTTTGAGTGCTTTATTCCTGTTCTAGAGGGAGTAAAGTATTAATCATAAGTGTAAGCATGGTGCTTAGGCTTGGGTTAATCGTGGATGCACCCTGTATTCTGGATCAGTGGTAGCTTGTGAGGGTGACTCTTATAGCCTTATTGAATCCTTTATAGTCCACCTCCCGTTTGTAGACCAAGTAGGATTTGGTTACAAAGGAAAGCATCCTCTGCTGGTATCTTTCCCTAGTAATGTCCCTAGTTGAATAGTAGAAGACATAACTTACTAAAGTTAGAACAAGAGAACCCTAGTTATCCTCTCTATGCTCCTATTCATCCTAACCTTGTTGCTACCCCTAGTTAAGTTAAACTGTAGTTAATCTCACATGTTTTCCTATGGATATGATACTTGGAATACTTCTGGGTGAAAGCTACATCGGTATCCATGTGCTTGTGGATTTATCTATGTGCATTAATAAATACTAACAAATATAGATCGATAACTAACTTATACTATGACTTATTAGAGATCAGTCATCTATTGCAGCCTTACAAGTAATAATATAAGTCCTGATGGATACTCACAAACAAGCCAGAGGTTAGGTCGTCTGATGCAGCCCTGCTTGCCCAAAGAACTCGTCAAAATCTACTCTACTCCTACTCCTAAGGGGTGGCATAAGCCGAAGAGTAAAGGTACTTGTTTGGTTGATCGATTAGAGATGTTTATTACAATAGCCAAGGTTCAATATTTATACCCAAGGCTAGACTATGAGTCCTGGTTGAATAGGACGAATCACAAAATTTGGAAAAGAAAATGAAACATCCTAACTTAAGATAACTTGGACTCCAAGCTTCCCCTTCTATGGAGTCTGCCATGTTTTTCTAACCTCGAATAATGCCATTCTTGCTGCTGGAGTCTTCTTGAGATGACATTGTTGTTTCAATCCAGCTGACTTTGTTCAATCATCTTGATCAACCGATTCTTCTCTCATCATGGCTCCTCTTGGTGCATTATGAATTATGGGGTCTCATGCAATTAACCAAATTTTGGTGTCAACACTTAGCTTAAGTCTTAGGAAGAATCAATGCTATATTGTCTTTGATGTTGCTCATAGCATGTCGATTTGTTCCTCCACTTCCTCACCGAGATTCATCTCTAATATGAATTCATCTCTTGACTTACCTAGATTGGATTTGAGAGTTTCTTGCAAGGGTTAGTCCAACAAAATATATAGTGTCTACATAAGTAATTTTTAGTTTAATAATCAAACTAGACTCCATGTCTAATTTGACTAAGGGAGGCTATTTAACCTAAGCACCATGCTTAATTTAAACGCCTATGGAAGTATGTGTAGTACTTCCAAACCAAAACTTACTATGGTAGGCAAAAGTAGCATGAAAGCATTATAGAGATTTATTCAATTAGAGATGAAAGAGCATGATTGTTATTGATCATGACTTAAAGGTAGAGACAACCAAGATGAATTAGCAATATGGCATAGGATTTTTTAGAGAAGTCCATCCCCTAGCTTGAATTTTGTAGAAAAATCAAGTTTGGATGATAGAACTCTCATGTATGAATGTGATTCAATGTTACATGATAATTGGTTGGACATACCTTGCGTCGTCATCCTTCATTCTTTTTGCTTCAAACCTGGAATGGTTAGTGACAAAAATACCCAAAGGAATATTTCCATAATTATATTTCTATGCTTATTTCACAAAGGCATCATAGCAAAAGGTGAAAGCTTGTGTTATCACCCATAAGTTCTTGTTTTAGGACAAAAGCTCATCCTTGGGAAACTTTCTAATTGGTGAAGTGGTTTCCCCTCCAACACCAACCTTTGGGCAACTATCTCAAGATTCATGCCAACGAGATTTGCAATATTTATGATAAACATATGCATCTACAACCACCCCTTCAAAGTCTTTATGAATAGGGAGTATGAGGGGGGTTGAAGATCTCGTGTGTGGCAATGTTATAGAGACCAATTGATTCAGGAGATTTCTCATGTGAGCTTAGAATTGATGAGGTATTCATGAAATAACTTCCATGGTTGTCTATGTCATCTTCCTTTTTAGGCTCCAAGGTTGTTTCTTCATGAATGTCTATATGTAGAAACATTGTCTCCATGATTTCATGCCTATGACATTCATTAAACATTTTATTGTCTACGATTTCCCTTGGGTTGGTGACTCTTAGGTTGATCTTGTCTAAGGACTCCTCCAAACTTGGATGAGTCATGTTTACTAACGGGATTAATGTAAGCTCACCTTTTGGATCAGGTTTGGGTTCTATCCTTAAGGTTTCAGCCTTGTCTATCCATTCAATGGCATATGAATTCTTAACATCCTCCAACCATTATCGTTGCTCTTCTTGGTCTTCCTTGTAGTCTCATGACTCCTTTGCTTTAGGTGTTTTAGTGGATTTCTAGGATCATCATGAGACTTAAGAGCATAAGAGGGATCATCGAGGTCAAGGATGAGTTTAGAGATGGGTTCAGTTGGGACATCTAATGTGAGCATAGAAGGGAAGATGATAGGATTGGCTTCTAGATGACTTGACTCACCTTCTATGGCGTCACTTGACATGCCACCCTTGAATTTTTCTAGATATCCCCAAAGAGATTTGATTTAAGATGCTTTCTAAGAGATCCCTTCTTGAGAGGACTTAAATTATATTCGCTCGAAGGTCTCTTGTGAAGTTGGAAGTTTAAGCTTTTCCAAAAATTAGCATAAAAAGATCATTCTTAATTTCAACAGGGGTTTCCAAAGTTGGAATTTCTTCTTGCCTTGGAGGATTTTGGGGTATTGATGGTTTGGGATTGATAGCTAAATCTTGGGATTAGAGTGGTTGTGATTTGGCTATCAAAACTTCCTCTACTTGTTTGGGAGATGATTCCTTCTTGTCCTTGGGGAGCTTATCATGAATGCTAGTGCAAGGAATCTTTTCACTGATTCTATCAAGCATAGACCTTGCTTCACTAGCAGATAAATAGATGAAAGCTCCTCTAGAGGCTTGATCAAGGGATTGCGTAGAATCCTCGCTAAGACCCATATAAACATATTGAAGGAGCATTGGGTCTGAAATAGCATGGTCTGGGCCAGTGGTGATAAGACTATTAATATGTTCCCATGATGTGCCAAGAGATTCTTCATTTAGTTGTCTAAAATTTAGAACCTCTTTCTAAAGGCTAACTACTTTGGAGATGGGAAAGAAATATAAACAAAATTTAGAGCATAACGTTTCCTAATCTCCTTGCATACTTCCTATGGTTAGACAATACCATTGTTTAGCTCTTCCCATCAAAGAGAACGGAAACAACTTCCATCTTAAGGTTTTGTCAAACATGACAATGATATGCAAGCATGCATAGGCTGTGCAAAGTCTCATAGGTGTGAGTATGGGTTTTTGTTGCCTTCCCCTGAGAAGGATTGTTCCCGAATCAATTTTATTAAACACGGGCGCAGCTCATAACCAAGTGTTAGGATAGGTTCAATAGATTTTGGTGGCTTTAGACTTGCGCTCATGGGTTTAGCATATTGATATATAGGTGTGTTATCCATGCTAAAAGAAAAAATAAAACAAAAGATAAAAAGCTAATCTAGGTTCATTGTTAACTCAACAACCTTTTCCCCGGCAACGGCGTCAAAAAGCTTATTGGTATTTATTAACGCACATAGATAAATCCGCAAGCACACGGATACCGCTGTAGCTTTCATCTGAAAGTATTCTAAGTATTGTATCCACAGGGAAACATGTGAGACTAACTATGGTCTAACTTAACTAAGGGTAGCAACAAGGTTAGGATAAATTAGAGCATAGAGAGGATAACTAAGGTTCTCTTGTTCTGACTTTAGTAAGCTATGTCTTCTACTATTCAACTAGGGACATTACTAGGGAAAGACACTAGCAGAGGATGCTTTCCTTCATAACCGGGTCCTACTTGGCCTACAAACGGGAGGTGGACTATAGAGGATTCAACGAGGCTATAAGAGTAACCCTCTCGAGCTACCACCGATCCAGAATGCAGGGTGCATCCATGATTAACCCAAGTCTAAGCACCACGCTTACACTTACGATTAATACTTTACTTCCTCTAGATTAGGAATAAAGCACTCAAAGAGTCACAATCCTGATGAACAATATAGACAAGATGATTACTTGAATCACGAGTTAATTACCCAAGAAATCTCTAAGGCAAGCTCAGATAGAACTTGGATCCGCCAAGGTACAAGCCATAGAGAGAGAGCACCGATAGGCCAGCACCTCCTCCAAATTCTTCCCTCACTCTCTATCTCACTATTTCTATTTATAAGACTAGATCCTATGGAAGACTAATCTTCTCTTGATTGCTGGATCTGATCCTGAAGATATGAATTATGGTTTCAAGGATGGCTCTCCTGGAGGGGGTACAAGGCTGTATATATAGGGTGTAGTGTCAATTTTGGACTCTCGGATCAAACTGACTTAAAAGGATAGCGTAGATGCAATCTAGGTGGTGGTGGAGAACCGACATTTGAAGCAGAGGCTAACTGGTGGGGTCACTAGGCTGGCCGGCCTATAGGTGGGGCCAGCCGGCCCCACATGTCATCCCCTCACGGTCTTCTTCAGTGGGTTGCCTTCTAGTGTCGTCCTATGGAACCTTCTGGACTTGTTTTCATCATGGATAATTATGATTAAAATTGATAATTGGGTCCACCTTGATGATTTTCTAGATAAACCCTGCTGAAAACACAGATTCACCAAAACTCATGGAATTTATTAGGTTAAACCCCTAGACCTATGTTTGGTGATGGAATTAAGTATATATGCAGGGTATGTTGATGGTTTATGATTGATGTTAATGACCGTCAACACCTTACTTTCTTCCTTATGTTCCCTTATTCTTTTTCTTGGAGTCATTAGCAGAGTAGTGAATAAAGCTCCATTTGATGTATCTCTGTGTCACAACATGTTCAAATGGACCAATGTTGTTTGATTGTCTATGGCCATGTTAACTTCATCTTGGATGGATGTTGTCGTTATTGCAGCTAAACTAGTGTGCCATCTTGATTTGTTGTGTTTCCAAATTGGTTTATTTCTCTGGCGTGAACAGTATGTTATGGTGGTGTTACAACTCCCATCGCCATTTCATACAATGATTCAACGTTAGTGTGACATCACCCTACTCTGAGAGGAGGAAGGACTATGTGACAATGAAGATGGAAGAAGCATTGTAGTAGTATAATACTTATATTGATTTCTAATGTTATGGGTACATGGGCAATGCTGATGAGGGCACTCCAAAATACTATACAAAAATGACACCTCAAAAGCACTACAATGCACCAACATTATAGATGCACCTCAAATGTGGCAGGGAATCAAATGGTCCATGTCGTCTGCCCTACTCTGTTGCTCGTGTGACTCACGTGGGTGGTTGTGGATGTCATGGACCTTGATTGTTGTCTTCCCCGCTCATGTCGTATCGTACGCTTGAGTACACATCGTCATTAAGTCTAGTTTTAGATGAGGATGAAAAGTGGTAGGGAATCAAATGTGCTAGGGAATCTAAGCCACATCGTGTTCACCGCTCCATCGCCTATGAATCGCGTGGGTGGCCGCGGATGTCATGGACCTTGACTATTGCCTTCCCTGTGTGCGTCTTGAGGTGGGGCTATTTTGGCCAAGGTAAGCTAGTTTGCCATTAGTTGTGCTCATTCCACACACCTTCTTCCTCCAAGAACTACTTTTAGTTTTAGTGAAAGGAAGCTTTTGAGCCTATCATCCATCTTCATCGCCATGGCGCTCGTTCTTCAACTTCTCCAATGGAAGCACCGACGATGGGATAAGGCCTTGAAGATTGGCTTTCTTCCGTATTTGGGGTGCAGCAATGGCTGCTTGTCCTCAGTGCTAGTGCAAGTTTTGTGAAGATATAGGAAGGATCAGTGCCTTTGGTATGTCCATGGGTGATCATCTCTTCTATTTCCATGGAGGAGTTAGACACACAGGTAGGTCTCCTCATGCTTTCCGCTACAACCCTTGCCTATGGGGGGGTGCAAGTGGAAGCTTTTGTGAGGTGGGTGTGGCATTGGCTCTCTTCATTGGAGAAGCTTACGACTACAACTCTATCACTTCAAACTCCGCTCCATGCCCCTTCTTGGGTGATGTTAGTGGAAGTTTTGCGACATCGCAGTCGAGCATAGGTTGTTTTATGTACTAGATAGGTCTTTGTTATTGTACACCCAGCAGTCTTCGATACACATCTTTGTTATTGTACACCTTTCGAATGTACGTAACCAACTGGACTTATGAATAAAGATTTACTTTTTTAATGAAATGTTGTCTCATGTCGTTATGGTACTCACATTCCTACGACGATGGGCAACCGGGTGGACGAGACCCTTTAGATGAGCCGCGTGGTGCAGTTAGTTTTCTCCATCCAACTTCCAATGCCATTTCTAGGAGAAGCATGCTCCACTAATTAAGATCATGGGGGACATGACCTCACCTTAATTCCTGCTCTCACTCGATGCAACCATAGGGAAATCCAACAGACACCTAGCTCACCTATATATACTTCAATAAAAGGGGGGTACCAAGTACGATTGCCTTCTAAACTTGTTACACTTAATTACCACCCACATGCCCCTTCTTCCAAATCTCATCCAATGGTGGAGCGGTAGAAGTGCCCAAAGGAAGACTCACTAGAGGAGAGGGTGTTCAGAGGTCCTCCCCTCCTTTGTTATAGTCTATGATGAGAGTACGGGTAATTAAGTATGGATCTTTCACTTTATCTTATGCTGGTGGTCTTAATGCCCAGTGTTTCCACACTCTTCACATGTCATGTGGGAATCATGAATGTGCATGACTTCTTTCTTCTCATTAGCTCAGTCTTCGAGCTTCTTCAGCAAGTCCATCGTGGCAGACAACATGTCTACCTCCTTGAGTTGATGCATACCTCCATCCCTCTTGCGGGTTAGAACTCCTTCATTCCAACCTTGGTTAGAGGCCATCTTCCCTATAAGAGCTATTACAGCTAGAAGCATGAGTGATAGAAATGCACCTCCGACAGTAGCATCCATAGTCTCATGGGTACTATTGGTTAATCCATGGTAGAAGGTCTGCATGAGTAGCCAATTTTCTATCCCATGATAAGGACATTCTGTAATGTAGTCTTGAAAGCGTTCCCATGCCTCAAGGATAGATTTGTCATGTTGTTGCTGAAAACTTGAAATTCTCCCACGTAGAGCATTGCTCTTGCCCATAGGAAAGAACTTTGCTAGGAAGGCAGTGGAGCAATTATCTCATGTAGTATTTCTATCTTTGTTGGCATAGAACCACTACTTCACCTTCCCCAAGAGTGGGAATGGGAAGAGGCAAAGTAGTATGGCGTTCTTGGTTACTCCTTTGATGGTTAAAGTGCTACAGATCTCCAGAAAGTGTTGGAGATGTGCACTCGCATCTTCATGTGCCTTTCCACAAAACTGGCTAGCTTGCACCATGTTGATGAGGGCTAGCTTGAGCTTGAATCCATTGTCTCCAACATTGACATTAGGTCCACTATGGATGTTGGTAGTGGTTCGAGCAGAGAATTCATGAAGAGTCTTATCAGCCATGGCTTCAAATTCAGGTCTTAATCTTTGCCTTATCCGATTGCCTTCTAATTCTAAAGCTGAGACTTTCTTGAGTTTGGCTCTAGTTCTCCTGATTAGTGCTTTGGGATCTTCAACGTAGTTTGTCAGAAGGTTAAAACTAATCAAACATTACCCTGCATAAGATACACAAGTAGACAAAACAAGGGTAAGCCTATTTGAGTAGAGTTTAGTAGTTTATCTTGATCACATCAATAAGCATAAGTTTATCAATACTTCCTTTATCTAGCTACCTTCCCCGATAACGGCGTCAGAAATGCTTGTTGGTATTTATTAACTTGCCACTTGTTTTAGTAGCCACCTATTAATTACCTACATCTCCTAACATTACTTTACTAGGTTGCCATCCCTAGTGATGGTGCCTGAGATGCTTGTTGGTACTACCTAGCATCACTATTAGAATGATACTAAGTAGTTCTTTATCATTTTATATGACCAGGAAGAATAGTAAGATATATGAATGAAAAGGAATCTGCAAGTGCACAGATAATTATACCATTGTAGCACTTCACCTGAGAGTATTCCAGGTATCGTTATTTATATTTTACCACAGGGAAGGTCTAGCATGGACAAGTATTGATAACTTATACTATTGATGGAGAAGTAAACCATAAGCAATATTCTACTCATAACTAGGGTAAATCATAGGATAAGATATATATATATATATGATAAGTATTGATCAATGATAATGATAAATCAGTTAGAGTACTCCTTTCTATGACATTAGCATGGTCAGGTAGAATATTAGAGGAATAATTCCTAAGTCATTCTTAATTACAAGTCAAAGCATACATTGATTAGTGCAATTACACATAGTAATCATGGCTAAGATCATGTCAATATGTACACATAAGGGATATTACTAAGGAAGATTAAGAACAGAGCTTGTCTTCCTTCGTAACTAGATCCTACTTGTATACCTATATTTGAGGAGTGGACTACAAAGTACTCAACAGGAGTGTCACATCCGTGATCTACCACATGGCCCAAAATATAGAGTGTATCCGTAGGTAAACAACATATAAGCACCATGCTTACACAATGTTGACCACTCACCCCGTGTACTTTGGAGAGAGCGCTTTGAGAACTTATGCACAAACATAATGATAAACTAGCTATACTAAGTATATAATCAAAATAGATGATGAACATTATAACAAAGAACATGAATAAGATGAATACTAATATTGGAATAACAATTGTAGCAAGCATATAAAAATAATAGAGATACAAAAGAGAGGGGGTACAAGGATTATACCGAACCACGCTCTTGACACAATTGGGAATCCAAGCGAAGCCTGCTTGCCACTCTCTAGATCTAACCTAACTAGCTATGCCCTAGAATATGGTGGAGCTCTGAGGATGATTAGGGTTTCTATCTTCTCAAATGACTTGATGCCTTAGGGGGGTGGCAGGGTCTGGTATATATAGGCCAGAGCATCCAATGTGAGCCCTTTGATTAAACTGACTTAAGGAATGGCATATATGTAGCCTAAGAGGTGGTGGAGAACCGACATTGCAATGCGGAGTGTTGATGGTAGTTAACAACCATTATAAACCATCAATTAAACATGGATAAGGGCATAAATGCAATCACCAATGAAGGTTCAGGGGTTTAAACTAATAAATTCCACGAGTTTTGGTGAATCTATGTTTTCAGCAGGGTTTATCTAGAAAACCATCAAGGAGGACCTAAGCGTCGGAGGAAATTATAGAATTCCACAACGGTACCTACGTGGGATGACTCTAGAAGGGTCCAGAAGGCAAATTACCAAAGCAGGGATCGACCCACTGCCATGTGGGACCAGCCATCTTGTAGGTGGGGTCGCCCTACCCCTACAGGCCCCACCTATCATCTGGCTTCATATGTCAGTTCCCTAACACCTTTTAGGATGCATCTCAGCCATTGCTTAAGTCGGTTTGATCCAAGGGCTCATATTAGACCTTCAGGGCTATATATACCAGCCCTAGCCCCCCTCCCTCAAAAACCTCCCTCAGAGAGAGCCTAAAACCCTAATTCATATTCTCCTCATGAGGATTAGACCTAGCTATCAAGAGAAGATTAGACCTCCATAGGATCAGTCTTTAGAAATAGAGAGATGGAGAGTGAGGGAAGAGTTTGGAGGAGATATTGGCCTATCGGTGCTCTCTCTATGGCTTGTACCTTGGCAGAAGTCAACCTTATGTCTGAGATTTCTCTAGTAATCCACTTCTGATTTAAGTAAGTAACATGTTTATATTGTTATTTTGGTTTGTGAGTCTCTTTTGAGTGCTTTAATCTATTGGCCTTAGGTTAAAGTATTGTTCATAGTGTATGCATGGTGCTTAGACTCAGGTAACTCATGGATGTACCCTATATTCCAGATCAGTGGTAGCTCACGAGAGTGACTCTTATAGCCTCGTTGAATCCTCTATAGTCTACCTCCCATTTGTAGGACTAGCAGGATTTAGTTATTATAGGAAACATACTCTGTATGTGTTTCCATTAGTAATATCCCCAATCGAACAATAGAAGACATAGTTTATCGAGATTAGAACTAGAAGACCTTAGCAATTGCCTCTACACTCCTGACCTTCTTAAGTCTTGTTGCTACTCTAGGTTAAGTTGTACCATAGTTAACCTCACACGTTTCCCTTTGGAAACGATACTTGGAATACCTTCGGGTGAAAGCTACAGCGATATCCATGCGCTTGTGGATTTATCTGTCTGCATTAAAATATACCAACAAACTTTTCGACGTCGTTGTCGGGGAAATGGTTGCTGAGTTAACTTCAAACCTAGCTTAACCTTGTATCATATTCTTTTATCTTTTTATTCCTTCATTCTTTTCTTTTCTTTTCCATTATGAATTCCACTCCTGTCTATCAATACACTAAACCCATGAGTGCAAGCTTCGGGCCACATAAATCTGTAGATCTTATCCTAATACCTGGCAATGAGCTTTGTCTGTGTTTAATAAAAACTAATTCGGGATCAATCCTTCTAGGGAGAAGGTGATGAAAACCCATACTCACACCTATGAGAGTTTGAGCCGACCTATGCATGCTTGCGTATCACTAGCATGTCTGACAAGACCTTAAGATGGAAGTTGTTTCCATTCTCTTTGACAAAAATAGCTAAACATTGGTATAGTCAAACCGTAGGAAGTATGCAAGGAGATTGGGAAACATTATGCTCTAAATTTTTTTTACGTTTCTTTCCCATCTCTAAAGTGATTAGCCTTCGAAAAGTGGTTCTAAATTTTAGACAACTAGAAGAAGAATCTCTTGGTACATCGTGGGATTGTTTTAATGAACTCATCTTCACTGGCCCAGACCTTGCCATTCAAGAGCCTATACTTCTTCAACATTTTTACATGGGTCTTAGCAAGGATTCTAAGAAATCCCTTGACGCAGCCTCTAGAGGAGCTTTTCTTCATTTGTCTGCTAGTGAAGCAAGGTCTACACTTAATAGAATTAGTGGAATCACTCCCTACACTAGCATTCATAATGAACTCCTCGAGAAAGAGAATGAATCACCTCCGGAACATGAAGAGAAAGTTTTGATAGCTAAATCACAACCACTCCAATCCTAGGATTTAGCTGTCAATCCTGAACTATCAATACCCCAAAATTCCCTAAGAGAAGGAGGAATTCCACCTTTAGAAATCTCTATTAAAATTAAGGATGTCCTTCTTGGTGCTGATTTTGGGAGAACATTAAATTTTCATCTTCATAGGAGACCTTCGATTGAATATAATTCAAATCCTCACAAGAAGGGATCTCTTAAGAAGCGTCCTTATTCCCATATGGGACATTGGGAAGAATTCAAGGATGGCATTTCTATTGATGCCATAGAAGGAGATCCAAGCTATTTAGAAGCCAATCCTATCTTCTCCTCTTCTATGCCCACATTAGATGTCTCATCTGAACCCATCCTTGACCCCGATGATCCCTCTTATGCTCTTTCTCCTCAGTCTCATGATGACCCTAGAAATCTGCTAAGATAACCAAAGCATAGGAATCATGAAGGCCACAAGGAAGACCAAGAAGAGCAACAACAATGGCTGGAGGATATTAAGAACTTATGTGCCAATGCCATTGAATAGATGGACGAGGTTTTAGACAAGATTAACCCAAGAGTTACCAATCCAAGGGAAATCCTAGACAATAAAATGTCCAATGAATGTCATAGGCATGTAATGAT
The DNA here is from genome assembly GCF_019320115.1 of Miscanthus floridulus. Lineage (NCBI taxonomy): Eukaryota > Viridiplantae > Streptophyta > Magnoliopsida > Poales > Poaceae > Miscanthus > Miscanthus floridulus. The sequence goes on from NC_089582.1 coordinate 78,302,999, forward strand.
GGAGACAATGTTTTTGCCTATAGACATTCATAAAGAAGCACCCTTGAAGATTGAAAACGAATATTTCATCAGCGAACAAGTTATTTCATGAACACCTCATCAAATCCATGCTCACATGAGAAATCTCCTGAACCAATTGGACTTTCCAACATTGCCACACACAAGATCCTCAACCCCCTTATACTTTTTGTTCATAAAGACTTTGAAGGGGTGGTTGTAGATGCATATGTTTATCATAAATATTGTAAATATCGTAGGCATGCATCTTGAGATAGGTACCCAAAGGTTGGTGTTGGAGGGGAAACCACTTCACCAATTAGAAATGCAATTTGAAGGTTTCCCAAGGACAAGCTTCTGTCCTAAAACAAGCACTTTTAGGAGATAACATGAGCTTTTACCCCTTTTGTTGTGATGCCCTTGTGAAATAAGCATAGAAACATAATTGTGAAAATATTCCTTCGGGTATTATTGTCACTAACCATTCTAGGTCTAAAGCAAAAAGGATGAACGATGATGACTCAAGGTATGTCCAACCAAACACCATGCATTATTTAATCACATCCATCCAAACTTGATTTTGGCCTTAATAAATTCAAGTGTGGGGGATGAACTTCTCTAAAAAAATCTTATGCCATGTTGCTAATCCACCTTGATTGTTTCTACCTGTAAGCCATGCTCAATTTGCTAGATAATAATCATGCTCTTTCATCTTTATTTGAGTAAATCTCTATAGTGCTTTCATGTTACCTTTGTTTGCCATAGTAAGTTTTGGTTTGAAAGTACTCGACATACTTTCAAAGGTTTTTTAAATTAAGCGAGGTGCTTAGGTTAAAATGCCTTCCTTAAAAAAATTAGACTTGGAGTCTAGTTTGGTTATTGAACTAAAAATTGCTTTAGTAGATATTGGATATTTTGCTAGACTAACCCCTATAGGAAATTTTCAATTCAATTTGGGTAAGTCACGAGATGAATTCAAATCAAAGATGAAGCAAGGCACATGATGAACTCCAATAACATTGCACAAAGAAGACATATTTCATTAATCATTGATGAAAGAACATTAAGTATCAAAGGTCATTCACTTTGTCTTCTGCTGCAAGTTACCTTTGCCTTGAGCCAGGTCAGTATAGAACATGATAAACAAAAACTATGCTAAAATAATTCTAACACTATCTTTTCATTAGCATAGAGGGGAATTACAAAATTCTGGACGAACAACCCATGTTTGAAAATTGTATATTCCTTTGGGTATGTGTTGTCCACTAATCCTTTGTAGGCATAAAATAATGATTGAGAAAAAAGGTCTAACAAGGTGACAAAAGATCGAAGAGCAGAAAGATGGCATGACAAAAGGATGAGAAAGGAATGGTGCAATCTAGGAGACAAGAAGCTCATGAAAAGCTCAAGCTGCGAGACTAGCCGAACAAGGAAAACTTTAAAGGGAAGGACCATCATGAGTCATCTACCCTTCGTCATATGGTGACATCATGCTCCAATGACAAAGGTAACATCCTAAGGTAAATGGTCGTTATTTAAAAAGTTTTTCCTTGATTCTGGTAGGCACATAAATAAGAAACAAAATACGTTTGAGTTACAATTTACCTGATCAAACTTGATTAGCTCAACATGTCTTGTTCTTTAAGCTTGTTCCTAGCACCACTATCTTGATCTCATAGTTTTAACCAAATGAGCTAAAACATTGCACATCTTATCTCTAGAAGATGATAGTCATAATCATATAAAGATTGATACATTATGAAGAGATAGACAATCCTTCCATGGGTTAAACAATTCAACCCTTTTTGCCAAATGAACACAAATGCTACATTCATGCTCAATCTTCTGATCTTATCACCTATGATATAATTGAACACAGCATATAACATCAACTCCATCTTGTTAAGTGTGCCCAAGGCTAGAGAAGAATAAATGAAGTTTTGGTTCTATTTTTTGTTTTCCACCAACAGAGCCCATGCACATGATCTCTACCTTATCTGTATGAGTAGGACACACTTCAAGCAGAGTGTGGGAGAGTTATTGATTCCCTAATTTCTATAAGTGAAGGTTCTGAACCTTCTAAGCCAAAAATCAAAACTCAAAACCAAGACGGGTTTGATGGAAGAAGGTAACATCATCATCAGAGACACCATCACAAGATATTTAGCCATCTGGGTCTCCATTGATGAGACCAGATGATGCACCCGAAAGGTAAAGGACTCTTCTCCAACCGAGTCCTATCCGGAGGACTTAAAAATCCAAACTCTAGTCGTGAGGTAACATCGGTAGTTATCCATATTTACTTTTTAGCATTGCATGAATTATTTTCACTTTTATCATATTTATTTTTCTACATTAGCATTGCATTTAGAAAAGAAAAATAATAAAAAGTTTTTCATTACTTCATTACATCATTAAAGCTTAAAGCCCTAGGTGAATAAATCTATGGGGTGTAAAAGCCCGTAGGAATATTTATTGTGGTGGCATAAAAATATAAAAATACCATACATACACATTTCTTTCTACAAATAAGAAAATCCAAAAATATTAAAAAGACATCCTATTAGAACTTGGTCAATTAAGAAATCTGTCTAAACCTCCAAGGACAATAAATCTCTGAATGGCTGACCGCTAATCCCTTATCCTAATATGTGCCATGAGTTTTGGTGTTCTTGTTGGAGTATTTTGCAAGATGATCAAGAGTAACGCCATCCATCCGAAGTACATTCTTCCAAACTACTGCTACACTTGCTACGCGAGGAACACAACTTTTGGACGGATAAGAAAGACCACGACACTATCCAGCTTTGGGGAAGAGCATCATCCATGTATCTATCTAAGTATTTCTTTTTCTTTTTTGTTCTACTATTTTTAAGTTTGCTTCATATTTGCTAAAGTCATAAAAAGATGCATAACAACCTAAAAAATAAAAATTTATCTTAGCTATATATATAATAGTAAGGTGTGATTTTAAATCATGAAAACAAAATAAAAAGTATATGTCTAGTTTTCTATTTTTAAGAGTTGAATAAAATAAAGAGGACTTAGAAAAATATCTTAAATGGAAATGCTAAATAGATGCTTTGTTGTAATTCCTTTCAAGTACCTAGTTTTCAGCCTTGAATTCTCCTAAGTTTTGGATACGACTGATTTGAAATAAAGATTTACTCTGAACTTGAAACCTGTGGGTAGCGAATGCTTGATCTAAGTGTTTACACCAAAATTTGGAAGAAGAATTGTAGGGACTCAAAAGCTCCCAAGATCATGTCATCAAGGAATCGATTACATGAAGGTTGGTATCAGTTGATTCGAATGCAGCACTAGAATCGGCTTTCTTCAGTAGCGCCAGCAGATAACGACAAAAGCTACGATCGGCGCCGGGAAAATCATGTTGGACTCTACAAAAAGGGAAAGATTAGGTTCCAAGTTATCTTAAATTAGAAATGTTTTCTCTTAGCCCAAAAATTGTGATGAGTCATGCTTAAGTAGGATTCATGCGTAGGTTCCGGGTATAAATATTGGACCCCGGCTATTGTAAAGAACACAATCAATCCAATACAAGTTACTTACTTTTTTTGGCTCCAGCCACCCCTTAGGAGTAGGAGTACAGTAGATCTCGGCGAGTTCTTCAGCGAGCAGGGCTACATCAGTCCGGCTAACCTCTGGCTTGTCTGTAAGTACTATCATGGCTTATACTTCTATTTGTATGACTGCATCGATCCAGTCGACCTCCACTGCGACTCTAGTATAAGCTAGTTATCGACTCTTATTTAGTTCAAGTATGGCTGCATCGATTCGGTCGACCTCCACTACTCAAACTAGATTAAGGTCAAGTTATCGGCTCTATCTAAGGGTGGCATCCTTTGGATAGATTTATTAAGTTATCAATATTGCTTATTACTTTCATTATTTATTTAATTACAGCAATATCACTTCGCCCGATTGGGATTGATCTAGATTGGCCTTGTATCCTATTTAACCCATTGTTTATTAATTTAAACTGATCTAATCTACATCTTAAACAATGAGTTATGTTTTATCGGTTGTTTTATATCAATCTTGATCTTGCATAGTGTGCGGTTAAGGTGTGTCTAGTCTTGAATAGTCATTGGCCTAGCACAAACTGATCATTATTGACATCCTATTGCCATTGACTAATATTTATCTAAATAATGATATTCATCCTAAGTGATAACTGATTTTTCTTCCATAACCCCATGAGGTTTAACTGATTTATTCTTATGAGTATGCTGGAATCGACTATTTAGTCGATTTCCTTCCACATCGGCTCTCAGAGCCGCACATTTAGGACTGTCTGGCAACACCGGCATGTTTCGCCTTAAATTACTGATTAGCTTTCTCTCCTTGTCAATTGTAGGATCAAATTGACTGGCACGTCTCGGGAGGAGTGCGCATGATCGATAATCCCTGTGTTGAAGCTAGGTAGATCTCTAGCTCCATCGAGCAGACCCTTTGGGCTTGCTCGTGTGCCCTTGGCATGGAACGAAATTTCATGCAAACACTAAGTCTAGGTAATTGACAGATATGATATGAGAAGGTCTGAGTTGTTGTTTATCTTGTTCCTAGTGACACTAAAGTTTTGGAGATTTACTTTTTGAAAAACACAAAAATGTTATATTATGAGTTCCTGTGTGACAAAGCTTGAATTCCCACTAGAGCCATACATGTTATTTAGGCTAGGAAAACTTCCATGTATATGCTACTTGCTTTTGCATTGAGTTTTGTCAAGCTTTGTTGACCCTTATGAGAGATTTGTCATGCCCTTAAAATCAGGATCATATACACACCATCCAAATATGCACTACTCCTACATTGGGGGTAGGCGCAAGAACATGGCTTCCATCTAGATCCACCCAAAAATGTTTTACTCCTACACTAGGAGAAAACACCAAAAATATTCTTGATAGGTTTATCCACCAACTAAGTGCTCCAAAGTTCTTGTTGCTATCTCTCAAAGTTTTATTGCAGAAAGGAGACAAGGGGCTATGCAAAAGTTATTCATAAAAAAAGAGAGAAAATAAAAAAATGGTGATGAGAAAAAATAGACACAAAAGTGTCCGAGATATTTAAAACAATGGGTACTCAGATGCCTGCCTAAAAAAAGAGATGAATATGATAGCCCCTGTTCTCTTGCAAATGTTTCTAAGTTTCAAAAAGAGAGATGTTTTCGAGGAGCATAGTAGAATTAGGTTAGCTACCATATATCCACACACATGCACATCTTGATTTGATTGTATGACTTAACTTTCTTTGGATCCGTTGTTTGACTTTACAATATATGTATTGCAAGTATGCCCTAACTTTCTCCCTACCTATGAACTCTACATAAAGCCTTAGTGGTAGGAAGAGAAAAAGGCATAACATCTTTATTGCATTGGTGAGGATCCACAAATACCATATATATTGAGAGACTTGAGAGTGTCATACAATGGAATCTCTGAGTTTTATTTTGAAAACCTATAAAAACTCTGGAATAATGGTTGAACAAAGAACTTGAGACATAGTGCTTGACTTGATTGTTCTATCTTTCAATTGCTCAAGACCCAAGTGAAGGCTAAGAAGCCCCATGATTGTAGGTAATATGGGTAAGTTTGAAAGTCATATCAGTTTATTCTACTCCGGAGGAGAATTTTTGATTGAACACCTGTGTACTTTTGAGGTGTGAAAGCATAGTAGCAACTCCAGATCCATTGCTGAGTTTAGTTTTGCTAAGGGACTAGCAAAGGTTAAGCTTGGGGGAATTGTTGATGGTAGTTAACAACCATTATAAACTATTAATTAAACATGGATAAGGGCATAAATATAATCACCAATGAAGGTTTAAGGGTTTAAACTAATAAATTCCATGAGTTTTGGCAAATCAATGTTTTCAGCAGGGTTTATCTAGCAAACCGCCAAGGAGCACCTAATCATCGAACAAAATTATGAAATTCTGCAGCGATACCTGTGTTGACCAATCACTTACAGTGCTTGCATGGAGTTGCACCTTAAATAAAAGTTGAAGTTTGAGTAGAGTAGAACAAACTTTGTTTTTGGACCAAGAGCCAGATCAACTTGGAACTAAGGCGAATACAGGTTCAAACGTTGAATTGGCAGCTGTTTTCGGTACTTAGAATTTTTCTAAGTGGAATTCATCGTCGACTCGTCATCGACATTGGCATTCTGCGTTCTCCCAATTTCGTTAAGCAACTTGACTTGACCCCAAAATAAAAGTTGGAGCTAAGTTCATGGAAAAGAGCATGTAAAAAGATGGTACCAGTTTGACCTCATTTTCACCATCAATTTGAATGTTTGCTTGTCGCTGTCAATACGCTAACACTAGTAGTTTGTGGCTTAATTACCCAGTGATGAAGAGATCTAATGACCATGGTCTCTAAATAAAAAATGGAGATCAGTTCACGGCCTTCAAACTTCATTTTAGGCCCAAAGTCCAATTCGCACCCGAGATGGCCCAAATCGGCTCCCCATCATGTCCACTCCGGCGCCCGCCACCTGCTCGACCGAATGTCGATGTGGCGCCGTGCATGGACGCCGTGCACCCCGCCATTGCCGACGCGTGCCCTGCTGCATGTCTCATGCTCCTACCTCCTCCTCATGTCGGTGTGGTGGTAGAGGCTCCCCCTCCACTCCTGCTCACTCCCTCTGTGCTCCCCATCCTCCCTCCCTCGCTCTCCAGCGCCTGCGCGCACGTGCTGGAGCACGGCCGCCATGGCTGGCTAGCCGAGCTTGCCGCCGCCGCGTCCCTGCTGCCCCGAGCTCCCTCGCGTGCTACCACATGCGCCACCACCTTTGCCGTTGTGCGCCGCTCCTCCTAGCCCGTGACAGCTAGCTGCTGCCGCCTTCGGGCCGCTGCCGGCGCGCTGTGCCGTCACGGCCGCTCGCTCGTGCGTGGCTGGGCCACTGTAGGTCGCCACGGCCCATGACGAAGCTCTACACCAGTGCACATGGTCCTACATGTGCTACGCCGCCACTCCCCGCTATCAGCGCCGCCTCAGTCGGCCGGAGCCATGAGCCGGCCGCTCCCTGTGCTACTGTCGTGAGGAAGAAGACGAAGGACCACGCACGAGAATAGGAAGTTTTACAGGGGGTTAAGTGATGAATCCGTGACTTAGTTGAACAGTACCAAAAAGGATATTTTTGTTCATGTTTAATTTCTAAAAACTGTAGGGTCCCTGATGCAAGATTTACATTGCTTTTCTTTGGATTTTTGTAGATTTGGATGTTCATTTTTGAAAATTCGTAGTAATTAGTAGAAAAATCGTCAAATAGTAAATGATGACTTTTTGGAATCCTTGTGAAATTATCTATGCAGTAGATTTATAATATGGCATGCTTTAGTTTAAATATATTGCTGTAAAAATAGATTTATGCAGTTAGGTTTTTTATACTAGTTGTGTCTTCTCTTTTTCATAACTGCAGTTGTTGTACTCAAATAATTGTAAAATTTTTGTGGAGTGCTAGTAAGGTTATTCTTGATGTCTGGTAAAAATGTCAATAGTTTAGGCTTGATAGCTTAAGATCTATAAAAATAACAAATTACCTGTACTGCTTTGCTCCTATTCTGAATAGTCATGTATGTTTGAATTAATTGGCTTAGTTAAGTTATGAATCATGACTTTATGATAATACATGAGTTGTATTACTTTTATTAAGCTTTTCAAAAAGCTAAATATCATGATTTTTAGTTAAGTAGATCTTGAGTTACACTTGCTTAAATCTCTGTGGCTATTTCTGCCCAAACCTAGAGAGGGTTTCCTTGTTCTTATTGTGGGGCCTTTTTAATAGTAGAATTAGCTTTAGGTGTTCACAACAAAGTTGTTTAGAATTTTCTAAGCTTTCTAAAAAGTCTAGAACCACATTTATTGGACATGTATAACTCCATTTATAGCTGTTTAAATTGACATGTCAGTTTCTGTCCATGTTTTAGATAGAGATGCAATTATTGGATTAATTGGCCTTGTTATCTGTAGAATCATCTTAAGATGATAATAAGAAAGTTGTAGATAACCCACTTAAACATCTTGTGTTAAATTGTCATGGCATTTGGCCAAATATTTTCTGAGTTATGACTGTTCTAAGTTGGTCTTCAGAAATTGTAGTTCTCTGGAATTTCTGGACCAGATTTGATAAATGTGACTGTTTGATGCTTTTAACTTGGGAATCATACTGGGATGATTAAATATGGATTGTAGACAATTTCATAATATTTCCATATTGTCTTGTTGCATGTATTTTGGATTAGTACAACTCCAGTTATAAGCTTGTGAAGTTGCATGGCAGAATCTGTCCAAGTCTGAACAGAGGTGCACAATTGTGCTTGATTGACCTTGTTAATGGTGGAATCACCTTGTGATGATAATAAACATGTTTTAGATAATTTAATAATCTTTCTATAAAGCTAAGGTTCATGCTTGTTTGATGTTTGTAACTCTAGTTATGCCATTTTAAAACTACTAGTACTTTTCTGTCCTAGTTCTATGCAGATCTGAAACATTGGCATGTTTGACCTAGTTAGCTTTGGAATAAGCTTTTGGTTATAATAACAATGTTGTAGGAAATTTCATTATCTTTCCATAAAGTCTAGGATCACCTTCTTTGGATGTTTAGATCTCCAGTTATGGGTGAAACAAGTGTTATATGTGCTGCTGTCCAAATTATGTGTTGTGCTTTATAAGTTGATTGCTTTCACCTTGCATTGCCTTATGTGCTGCTAAGTGTAACTCATGCCTTTCATGGTGTTAAATTAAGTTACCTGAGATCTTAAATTGTGATAGATGTTTTCAATGGAATAGCTTAACTCAAGTTATCTGGTGTACCATGCTTGATATGCTCACTATCTTTCTATAATAGATTATGTGATGCATCTCGTATTGCCATTCTTTTATTTATGCACTTCCATCTTGCATCTCATCTAGGTACGCTAGATGAACCACGTGAAGGACGTGATGTTAGAGCCGAACCCAAAGACGGTGTATGGTGGACCTATCCCAAAGATGGAAGTACTGGACAAGTGCTAGGATGGGAGATGCTCACCGAGCAAGTGTCGTCTAACAAACACTAACCTAGTGTTGGATTCTAGGCACGCCCCGAAGCATTCTAAGTCTCCCATGTATTTACAAATATCTTGAGTATCTTTTATTGTTGATGATGCATTAAGTATAGGAATTGGTTGGAACCAATTGTTGCATTATATCCTTACCTTGTCCAGATAAAATCCTATGAATCCTAATTAAGTGTAGGATCGAATAATGCTTAGCTATGCTTAGACCGGTAGAAGTTGGGTAATTTCCTATCACCTGCGAGATGTAGGATGAGCTCTGGTCACGGATGGCTATATTTGCTATCATGGAAAAGAACCATGTGTTAATAATGAAAAGACACCGGATGGGATGATGGTAGTGCAGCAACAAGGCATGGAGGTCTTGGGTGTGAATCTATCCCCGTCTGTGTCGCTTAAGGACCGATATGCTATACGTCCTCATGTCATGTTGAACGCAGCCTAACATTTAGCTAGCCAGATAACTCGTTCTGACTGTGAAGCCTAGTAGCTTGACTCAGGCCAGGAACACGAGCAGTGGCGTGCATTCTGAAGGTAGTAAGGATGTGCATAGAGCCATTGGCATAAGCCCAAGGCGGGTTAGAGTCCCGATCACCCTTGGTAGAGTGGTTCTCTAAGAATGTCGATCTATTCGGACTTGTGACTCCTGAATTGTGCCAAAGGTGACTTGATTGCGACCCTAACGGGGGAAGCAGAGTTTGTGTTTAGGAATGGCCCTCTAGCTAGATAGGAATCGATTCGAATCGCCGTCTCTCCTGGATAATGAGAACTTGACTGAGCAGCGGCAACGTAGATTCACTAAATTTAAAGATATGGTTAAATGATGATGATGATGATAATGATAATGAGCCATGAAATACCTGATATGGTTATTATTATTTGCAACTTAATCAAGTGATTGATTAGTACAGATGCTAATATAGATGGTAGGAAATGGCTAAAAGTCACTGCTAGTACAGGTTAATCATGCTAATGATTACTCAAGCTTTTATGCAAAGAGGTTGTCTAGCAAGATCCACTGATAAAGCCTTGCATAATCCTTGGTGTCACTTTATTTCTGGTTTACGATGGGTAAGTCTTGCTGAGTACATTCGAGTAATCAGGGTTTATCCCACCATGTTGCAGGTGAAGTTCTTGGCCTATTGAAGATGGTGGCTAACCACCGGTGGGCTCGATGATTCTATATTTACTTCTCATCTATATGCTTTTGTCTGAGGATGTTACTTATGCTAGCAGTATATTTGGAACTTATATTAATGTAATCATTTGAAAGCTATGTTGTTTTCATTAAGCGGTTTTGAAACCCAAACTTGTACTATTATTTGTGAACCAATTTGTAATATTATTTTTGCTGCAACTCTGCGTATGTGATGTGTATTTACTTAATCACGCGATCTTGGTTGTGATGTTGATTTACTGAGATCTTTCAAGACACTCGGTGGACTACCAGGTTTATATAAGTGAAAGTATGCGCGTGTCAACGTGTTAGCGAGGACAGCCATACTTGATCTTGTATAAATTGGGTAGTTCTGTTACAGCTGGTATCAGAGCAAGATTAAGCATAATACTGTCATGTACGTTGTTTTAAAAACAAAGTTTTAGTTTTAAAAAGCCTATTTTGACTAAAACTTTAGCTACAGACAAATTTGTCAAAATTAATTTGCAAAACTATGCTAGCGACATCCTCCTTTATGCCCAGTTAAGGACTGTGAGGTGGCTATCTAAGTACTAACATAGGGGTTTTTACTTTCATCGTCCATACGGCGTGCTATTGTATGGATGTCATTCGCTTGAATGGTAATGTATGGATCAATTGCCTCTATGCCCAGGTAAGTGTGAGTTGTGAGAGCATGACCGTCTAACTGTCGGTCTAGAGGAGAGTTAGCTATGGCTACTAGAATATTTACATGTTACACACATGTATATATGAAGGTACTTAATTGCAGGTGTATCTGTCGAGTAGCTATGGATACCGAAGTATATACATCTGGGGATGTATATATGGAGAGTATCTTAGTTTACTGCTTTTATTGTGTGCTTATTTATCTCTTGTGGGGATGGACTGCAATGAATTTGTCTGTAGGTGCGCTAACCATGAATGCGTAGATTGAATGTAGCTGACGACTAGCTATATATCGAGAGAGTATGTGTTATGCCACCGACATAGAACGTGATTGCCACCTTAGGCTGGCAATTTCGTGAGGACGAATAGGACGAGGATTGTGCTTGTGCATAAATATGCTTCCCTCACTTTGTTCTAATATTAAGTAACTTGTGATCAATGTGATGTTACTATCTTCCCTGTGTGAAGCTAGACAAAATGCCTTGTCCCATGCTGCTTGAATAGCTATGCTTTAAGGTAGTGTGTGATTAGTTTCGTCTTGTATGTTTGCTTCCATAGGAAATAGATGACAAGTTATTAATTAGCAAAAACTTCACCCCTTTGAAAACTAAATTGCTAAATGTAAGTAAAACTTGTTTTGTAGAGATATCCACTTACTCAGTAAAAAGGAAATAAAAAGATAACAGCACCTTACTACCAAGTTTATGTGTCGTGGTGTTGCTGTAGGTGACTACTTGTTATGTGCGAGCTTTGTGCTTAGTAATAGTCGCTTAAGCTAATTGGATTGAGTATATTCAAAATGCTTGCTTAAGACCATGATGTATGTGTGGATGCTTGTTATCTAGGTAGTGCCATAGTTGTCACCCCTTTTGTCTTCGGTAAGCATACGAGTGTTGAAGAGCGCTATCCTGGAACAGCGTCCCAGTTTTGATAATCTCATGGTTGTCATCTCCAATTAAGTTCTCTCTTAGGAACCTAAGCCTATATACGTGGTTGCTAGCCTTGAACGTTGCGCTACGAAGACCTTTATCCATGCCTTTACTTGACCTTAGGCCCAAGCTTAGTTCCCTTAATTGCTTGTGTGTTTCGTGGTTGTCCCGCTCCAGTGTGGGGGGACCCTGCTGCAAAAATCCTTATTAGATCTCATTGCTCCTTCTTTTACAGATGATCTGGTGCAACGCTAATTGCTATCTATCCTGGCTTTGGAACCTTTTTCCTCGTAGATCATGTCATTACTTTATCAACTCAATCCCTAGTCAGTGCATTGGCTCTGGCCCTCGAATCTCGTTTATTTTGCCTCCAACCCTTTCAAGTCTCTAGATGTTTATCAGTCTTGATCTCATGTTGCGGCTCAGTAAGACCAAATCTCATGATAATCTTTACCTAGTAATCACCATGGTGGACACAATGCATTTATGGAAATTAAGCAAGAGTCTCTTGCTTAGTAGCCTTCGGCGATTAGGCTATGTTCTTTTGCGTTGTGTTTTGATCTTCTGATCGCCTCCTTGTTGAGTCCTAACCTTGTGACTACCTTTGTTTGCTATCCCTCCTTTGCATAGTGCTTGTTCTTATGACCCAATCTGTGCAACTTGAAAATTCACTTTGGGTGTGTGATCAGTAATGGTGTTATGAGTAGCAACTATGGTGCCGCGATGGAACCTAGGGCCTCCTTGTGGCCGACCAGCACATGGTTGTGCTGCTAGGTGCGCACCGGTATCGAGGTTTCTAGTCATGATCCATTGCCGAACTGCACCGAAGTGTTATTTTCATGTGAGCTCTTCCTTGGTTATCTCTCCATATCTAATCAGAAGATCCTTATATTAGACCAAAAGTAGTAGAGCTTCCTTCTGAAGTCGTCCAGAGGATAACCTTTGAAGAATAGGTTGCTGACATGAACATAAACAGACTGCAAGAGATGGTAGGCAAGTGACCCTACTTGACTGTCCCTATAATGACATCGGTCATCTAGTGAGCAACTTATGTCATCCCCATTGGGTCAAAAATGCACACAACACTTAATGTTGGACAAATGGTTAGTCGGATAAGAATCGAACGTCACATTATGATTATGACCTGGCTATCCAAGTCTTGATTATTATGTGCATGATGATTGCATAGTCGACATCAACCATCTCTTATGTTGTCTACTGACTTCGATGGCGACCATCTGTTATGCGTCAATCACAACTATTGTTGGCAAGAGTGAAGGTTTAGAACTTTTAGTGTTGAGAGACAACTGATTAGTTACTAGTAGGAAGCTTAACCTCCAGCTAGGTGACAACTTTTTGCTAATTACGAAGGCTATGTCTCACAGAGCAATGTTAAGTAATGAAACAGCAAGCCGTTTAGCAATGCAACTACTGCATTGTTTTCCAAAACCTATGTTGTCAAGTCAATTCCATCTTGGACAATCACACAGATAGTACAAGACGTTGTATCGGCTATGTAGGAGCTAGCGAAAGCACGTCCCTAGTTTTAGTCAGCATCTTTGTGCCCCTAGGTGCCACTAACACATGTGTTCGGACTCTACTGGATGAAGTGTCGAAGGCTATATAGGAATGGTTCTTATCTCTGTAGGATAGTCCCTCCATGTAGAGTATGCTTTGTGTTCCAAAAACATAGCCACAAGTCCAATGCTTGTGCGTCATCAAGTTGGTGTCTAAACAAAATGATTTAAGTTGTTTCCTGAGAACCACGTATGGAAAACCTTAGTCTACATCCTCAGAGAAAAGAGCTGCTGCTGCTGCTATACAAAGAGATTGAGAGTATAGAACACACACCACAATGTGTGAAGCAAAGAAAGAGAAGAATGAGAAATCTGTCCAGATTTTAGGGTACAAACCCGAACATCTTCAACCCAACGATTAGTGACTCAAACATAGTTGGAATGGCCTCAAACTTTGTTGACCTCATTCCTCACTTAGTACATGTCGATGCCTTAAGTTTGTTTGAGGATTGGTTGAGTGAAACATCAGATTTGAGAGATGTTTTGTCAATTCGGTATGCTATAATTACAGAATAGAGCAGTTTTGGTAGCCGCATTGTTTGGACAGTCAAACCGTGTCCGTTTGAGTTGAATTTTGGTGAGCAGTTAGGTGACTCATGGATCTATATTTCTACCAAAATTCATGCACAATGGAGCACTAGTTTGTGAAATATGAATAGAAAACCGAAGAGTACAGAATCTGTAATTTCTTTGTGACAGAGATCATCCTTCGCATTCGAAAGTTGTGTTTGCAATTGATGCCAAGGTATGTAACGTGGTCAATAATTGTTGCTAGATAATCCTTTAGATTCCCTAAAGAAGACTCCTTGGAACCCTTTGTACCTTGTTCTTGGCCTCTTCTATCAACAATGTTCGAGCAATCAAGGTGTTCTACGAGTCAATTTGTACCCTTGCAAATCGGAAGCAATTTGAAAGGTGTCAAATAACAGATTTCAAATTGTGATTTGGAGATATTGACTGACATTAGAAATGAAGCCCCAATGTCAAAAGTAGTTCCACAAAGATAGTTTTGATATAGTGCAAGTCAACTCAACGTACTGAGCAACTGCACCATGAAGGAGAATCGTACTCAAAATGCATGGTAGTGCACTATTTCCCTAGTTTGAGGAAATACTTGCAACTTTTATTGTACTCTAGGCCTCACTATCCATCATCCTTGGCAATGTTTACCAATGCTGCCTTGTCATTTGGTACCTTCCATGTGTTTTTACCTAAGAGGTTGCATCAAATTTAACCTAGATTCCTGTGGCCACTTAGACTCTAAGGTTCCCTTAGCTAATGAGCATCAAAATTGTTGGTTAGACAAAGTCAGCTATCACATTCATCTTCACTCAACAGACTCAGATAATATAGTGTTGTGATCAGAGAAAGAGCACTGCACACATGGAACATTATGTAGCTTTCCATCAGTTCACATCTGAGTGATTGCACCGCTACATCTAGTTTGGATATTGGTTAACTAGCTTCTCATACCCTCAAAGGATGTTTACCCCGTCTATGATCACATCCTTTACGAAAAGTTGTGCTCAAGCCACTTTAGTAGAGAACTGCTTTTGAAACCTTGGGAACAAATATAGCACCATTGCAAGTAATATCCCTCAATAGACTGCAGTCTAGTGCAAAGTCCATAAGGTTTGTACTATATCCACTAGGGAAGTAGATGTTACAAGTATTTAGTCTATGCTTGAATCACTCTTCGTACATCATGGACGAAGTACGCATGACAGTGCTATCTTGGATTCCTCCCAATGTAACAATACTTTATGGAAGCCAATGAACGAAATCCTTTTGACAAAAATTTACTACAAAGAACAAGTATAGAAAATTATCTCGACCAATTTGGTCCCTCTAATGCTTGAATGCTATGTAGCCTAAAGCTATCACTGATATTGGAAATAGGTAACATGTCTCTCTTCCATAAAAGTCTTTCGTCCTAAATCTTGGGACGCAATTCCTTTAAGGGGGGAGAGCTATAACACCCCAGGTGTTTGTTACCAGTTGAGCTCAACCATGACATGTTAAGTGGTGATGGAGATGTTAGGTCAAACATATGAAAATGAGCCACCACTTAAACTTGGACCATGCACCATTGCTTACATGCTACCCTTTCAAAAAAGTATGCTTGAATAATGATGGATGTACTTGTTTCATGCATCTCACATCAATATCCATCTATATTGATCCATGGAAAAGTTTTGTGAAGTTTGGAATCAAGAAGTCACATGAAATGATAAGTTATGTCCTTACCTGAATTGTTTTATAAAGTGAATGGAATTCTAGATCATCAACCAAACATTGAAAACTTTCCCAAATGACTCTAATTGAACTCTACAACAAAAGTCATGAAGGGTTCGTGTTGAGCGGAGGACAAGAAAATACCTCAATCGGTCTAAAACTCGGATTTAAGCTTTACCGTGATGCTACTGTGACCTGTGTTGACCAATCACTTACAGTGCTTGCATGGAGTTGCACCTTAAATAAAAGTTGAAGTTTGAGTAGAGTAGAACAAACTTTGTTTTTGGACAAAGAGCTAGATCAACTTGAAACTAAGGCGAATCGAGGTTCAAACGTTGAATCGGCAGCTGTTTTTGGTACTTAGAATTTTTCTAAGTCTAGAATTCATCGTCGACTCATCGTCGACATTGGCATTCCGTGTTCTCCCAATTTCATTAAGCAACTTGACTTGAGCCCAAAATAAAAGTTGGAGTTAAGTTCATGGAAAAGAGCATGTAAAAAGATGGTACCAGTTTGACCTCGTTTTCACCATCAATTTGAATGTTTGCTTGTCGCTGTCAATACGCTGACACTAGCAGTTTGTGGCTTAATTACCTGCTGATGAAGAGCTCTAATGACCATGGTCTCTAAATAAAAAATGAAGATCAATTCACGGCCTTCAAACTTCATTTTAGGCCCAAAGTCCAATTCGCAACTGAGACGGCCCAAATTGGCTCCCCACCATGTCCACTCCTGCGCCCGCCACCTGCTCGACCGAATGCCGATGTGGCACCGTGCATGGACGCCGCACGCCCCACCATTGCCAACGCATGCCCTGCTGCATGTCTCATGCTCCTACCTCATCCTCATGTCGGTGTGGTGGTAGAGGCTCCCCTTCCGCTCCTGCTCACTCCCTCTGCGCTCCAAATCCTCCCTCCCTCGCTCTCCAATGCCTGCGCGCGCGTGCTAGAGCACGGCCGCCATGGCCGGCTGGCCAAGCTTGCCGCTACCGTGTCCCTGCTGCCCTGAGCTCCCTTGCGTGCTACCACGTGCGCCACCACCTTCGCCGTCGTGCGCCACTCCTCCTAGCCCATGGCAGCCAGCTGCTGCCGCCGGCGCGCTATGCCGTCGCGGCCGCTCGCTCGTGTGTGGCTAGGCCACTGTAGGTTGCCGTGGCCTGTGACGAAGCCCTGCACCAGTGCACACGGTCCCACATGTGCTGCGCCGCCACTCCCCGCCGCCAGCGTCGCCTCAGCTAGCCGGAGCCGCGAGCCGGCCGCTCCCTGTGCTGCCGCCGTGAGGAAGACGAAGGATCACGCGTGAGAATAGGAAGTTTTACAGGGGGTTAAGTGAGGAATACGTGACTGAGTTGAACAGTACCAAAAGGATCTTTTGTTCGTGTTTAATTTCTGAAAACTGTAGGGTCCCTGATGCAAGATTTACATTGCTTTTCTTTGGATTTTTGCAGATTTGGATGATCATCTTTGAAAATTCATAGTAATTTGTAGAAAAATCGTCAAATAGTAAATGATGACTTTTTGGAATCCTTGTGAAATTATCTATGCAGTAGATTTATAATATGGCATGCTTTAGTTTAAATATATTGCTGTAAAATAGATTTATGCAGTTAGGTTTTTGATACTACTTGTGTCTTGTCTTTTTCATAACTGCAGTTGTTTTACTCAAATAATTGTGAAATTTTTGTGGAGTGCTACTAATGTTATTCTTGATGTCCGGTAAAAATTTCAATATTTTAGGCTTGATAGTTTAAGATCTATAAAAATAACAAATTACCTATATTGCTTTGCTCCTATTCTGAATAGTCCTATTTGTTTGAATTAATTGGCTTAGTTAAGTTATGAATCATGACTTTATGATAATACATGAGTTGTAGTACTTTTATTAAGCTTTTCAAAAAGCTAAATATCATGATTTTTGGTTAAGTAGATCTTGAGTTACACTTGCTTAAATCTCTGTGGCTATTTCTGCCCAAACCCAGAGAGGGTTTCCTTGTTCTTATTGTGGGGCCTTCTTAGTAGTAGAATTAGCTTTAGGTGTTTACAACAAAGTTGTTTAGAATTTGTTAAGATTTCTAAAAAGTCTAGAACCACATTTATTGGACATGTATAACTCCATTTATAGCTGTTTAAATTGACATGTCAGTTTCTATCCATGTTTTAGATAGAGATGCAATTATTGGATTAATTGGCCATGTTATCTGTAGAATCATCTTAAGATGATAATAATAAAGTTGTAGATAACTCACTTAAACATATTTTGTTAAATTTTCATGGCATTTGGCCAAATATTTTCTGAGTTATGACTGTTCTAAGTTGGTCTTCAGAAATTGTAGTTCTCTAGAATTTCTGGACCAGATTTGATAAATGTGACTGTTTGACCCTTTTAACTTGGGAATCATACTGGGATGATTAAATGTGGATTGTAGAAAATTTTACAATATTTCCATATTGTCTTGTTGCATGTATTTTGGATTAGTACAGCTCCAGTTATAAGCCTGTGAAGTTGTATGGCAGAATCTGTCCAAGTCTGGATAGAGGTGCTCAATTGTGCTTGATTGACCTTATTAATGGTGGAATCACCTTGTGATGATAATAAACATGTTTTAGATAATTTAATAAGCTTTCTATAAAGCTAAGGTTCATGCTTGTTTGATGTCTGTAACTCCAGTTATGCCATTTTAAAACTACTACTACTTTTCTATCCTAGTTCTGTGCAGATCTGAAACATTGGCATGTTTGACCTAGTTAGCTTTGGAATAAGCTTTTCATGATAATAACAATGTTGTAGGAAATTTCATTATCTTTCCAGAAAGTCTAGGATCACCTTCTTTGGATGTTTGGATCTCCAGTTATAGGTGAAACAAGTGTTATATGTGCTGCTGTCCAAATTCTGTGTTGTGCTTTATAAGTTGATTGCTTTCACATTGCATTGCCTTATGTGTTGCTAAGTGTAACTCGGTGCCTTTCATGGTGTTAAATTAAGTTACCTGAGATCTTAAATTGTGATAGACGTTTTCAATGGAATAGCTTAACTCAAGTTATCTGGTGTACCATGCTTGATATGCTCACTATCTTTCTATAATAGATTATGTGATGCATCTCATATTGCCGTTCTTTTATTCATGCACTTGCATCTTGCATCTCATCTAGGTACGCTAGATGAACCACGTGAAGGACATGATGTTAGAGCCAAACCCAAAGATGGTGTATGGTGGACCTATCCCGAAGATGGAAGGACTAGACAAGTGCTAGGATGGGAGATGCTCACCGAGCAAGTGTCGTATAACAAACACTAACCTAGTGTTGGATTCCAGGCAAGCCCCAGAGCATTCTAAGTCTCTCATATTTTTACAAATATCTTGAGTATCTTTTATTGTTGATGATGCATTAAGTATGGGAATTGGTTGGAACCAATTGATGCCTTATATCCTTACCTTGTCCAGATAAAATCCTATGAATCCTAATTAAGTGTAGGATCGAATGATGCTTAGCTATGCTTAAACCGGTAGAAGTCGGGTGATTTCCTATCACCTACGAGATGTAGGATGAGCTCTGGTCACGGATGGCTATATTTGCTATCATGGAAAAGAACCATGTGTTAATAATGAAAAGAGACCAGACGGGATGATGGTAGTGCAGCAACAAGGCATGGAGGTCTTGGGTGTGAATCTATCCCCGCCTGTGTTGTTTAAGGACCGATACGTTGTACGGCCTCATGTCATGTTGAACACAGCCTAACATTTAGCTGGCCAGATAACTCGTTCCAACAACAAAGCCTAGTAGCTCGACTTAGGCCAGGAACGGTAGCAGTGGCGCGCATTCTGGAGGTAGTAAGGATGTGCAGAGAGCCATTGGCGTAAGCCCAAGGTGGGTTAAGTCCCGATCACCCTTGGCAGAGTGGTTCTCTAAGAATGTCGATCTGTTTGGACTCGCGACTCCTGAATTGTGCCAAAGGTGACTTGATTGCGACCCTGACGGGGGAAGTAGGGTTTTTGTTTAGGAATACCCCTCCAGCTAGATAGGAATCGATTCAAATCGTCGTCTCTCTCAGATAGTGAGAACTTCACTAAGCAGCGGCAACGTAGATTCACTAAATTTAAAGATATGGTTAAATGATGATGATGATGATGATAATGATAATGAACTATGAAATACCTGATATGGTTATTATTGTTTACAACTTAATCAAGTTATTGATTAGTACAGGTGCTAATATAGATGGTAGGAAATGGCTAAAATTCACTGCTAGTATAGGTTAATAATGCTAATGATTACTTAAGCTTTTATGCAAAGAGGTTGTCCAGCAAGATCCACTGATAAAGCCTTGCATAATCCTTGGTGTCACTTTATTTCTGGTTTATGACGGGTAAGTCTTGCTGAGTACATTCAAGTACTCAGGGTTTATCTCACCATGTTGCAGGTGAAGTTCTCGGCCTGTTGAAGATGGTGGCTAACCGCCGGTGGGCTCGGTGATTCTATATTTACTTGTCATCTATATGCTTTTGTCTAAGGATGTCATTTATGCTAGCAGTATATTTGGAACTTATATTAATGTAATCATTTGAAAGCTATGTTGTTTTCACTAAGAGGTTTTGAAACCCAAACTTGTACTATTATTTGTGAACCTATTTGTAATATTATTTTTACTGCAACTCTGCGTATGTGATGTGTATTTACTTAATCACGTGATCTTGGTTGTGATGTTGATTTACCAAGGTCTTTCGGGCCACTCGGCGGACTACCGGGTTTATATAAGTGAAAGTATGCATGTGTCAACGTGTTAGCGGGGACAGCCATACTTGATCTTGTATAAATTGGGCGGTTCTATTACAGTATCGAGATTAGAACTAGAAGACCTTAGCGATCTCCTCTACACTCCTGACTTTCTTAAGTCTTGTTGCTACTCCAGGTTAAGTTGAACCATAGTTAACCTCACACGTTTCCCTATGGATACAATACTTGGAATACCTCCGGTGAAAGCTACAGCAGTATCCATGCGCTTGTAGATTTATCTGTGTGTGTTAAAATATACCAACACAGAGGCTGGCAGGTGAGCCCTAGGGCCGAGCGACCTACAGGTGAGGTCGATCGGCCCTACCTGGTAACCTCTCCCTCTCTACCTCGGCATGGTGTCCTCTAGAACCTTCTAGTCTCCATTTCATGGTGGATAAGCGCAATTAAATCTAACATGTAGGTCCTCCTTGATGGGTTTCTGGTTAAACCCTGCAGAAAATACAGATTCACCAAAACTCATGGAATTTATTAGTTTAAACCCCTAGACTTTTGTTGGTGATAATATTTATGCCCTTATTCATGTTTCTTTCATGGTTTATAATGGTTGTTAACTACCATCAATAGTGGGGGACGTGGCCTATTTAATGAAAATGAAAGTCCCACTGAGACGTGACCTATTTAATGAAAATGTAAGTCCCACTAAGGTCGCTCAGGATCTAATGAGCAGGGATAGTTTGAAATGTGCAAGTGAATGTAATCCACCTTATTTTCCACTTCCTGTCATCTTCACCACGTCATCGCTCATTACCCGTGTGGGTGACCGTGCAAGTCATGGATCTTGATGGTTCCTTCCCCGCTCGCATCTTGAGGAGGGGCTATTTAAGCAAAGGTAAGGCAAACATCTTAAGAGCACTCTGATCCCAACCTTCTTCATCTTTTACCATCAGACAAACTAGAGAAAATCTTTAGTTGCTCCTAGTCTCCTGTCGCCATGGCTACCCTAGACCGCCATCGACTCTAGCGCAGCTGGGAGAAGCCCTCAAGGTCAGCTTCCACCATCTCCTGTGCATGGCTATGTTCGCTCGTCCTAGGTGTTAAAGGATGTTTCACGAACATAGGGAGGAATGCATCCATGGTATGGTCCCGCTACTGATCGCCATCTACGGTTAGAGCATGTAGAATCAAAACCATGGAGAGCTTTCATTGGAGCAAGGGCCCTAGCGCTGGTGGATCTTCTAGAGCTTTGAGAGGAGCAAGGGCTCGAGCATCATCTGGATTGCATTCGTGAGCCAGAGTAGTTCTAACTCATGAATGCAATCTAGATGTGGGAATAGATATCCTCATTGCTCTGCTTCTCCTCTTCCTCCCATTGCTCCTAGGGGGATGTTAGAGGAAGTTTCACGTGGTTATTCTCCATCTCCATTCTCCTATTTAGTCGAGTATGGGTTACCCCCATACTTGTAAGGTCTTTGCAAATGAAAGAATGTTGTTGCATCTAGCTCCATCATAGATTGAACGTATTAAGGAGATAGATGCAAATGACCCTTATCCAAAGCAAAGCAAGTTATGAGGATCATTGGAATGTCATATTTCAATTCCTGGACTCATAGATTGTATGTAGGGTATAAGATATTAATGGAAGATTTATTGTTGAATATTGGACTCAGTTCTAGTTTATTTCATACTTAGGCCAGTCTTAGTGGAGAGTTTCATTATATTGTTTCCAAGACAGCCATGTCATGTAGAATAAAATTAAATATGGATAAAACACCCCTTCTCAATGGAGAGTTTCATTCTAGAGTTTTATAGACATTTAATTCTATGACTCATAGAGAGTTGGTATTCGTGCCAAGAGAGTTTCATCCCCATAAAACTCACTTCTTCTCTCTCTTCTTAAAAACCTTACCACATCATCAAAAGCGCTTATGTGGTTAAAGTGACTAAAGTTTAGTACCTAAACTTTAGCAAGAGGAAACCAAACAGGCCCTTAATCTAATATTTTTCTAGTTATGATTGGGTAAAACAAGTGACGGTTTACAATCGAGTAACAGGCAGCAGCCACCACCGTCCATGGCGATAGTGGCACGGTGGCTCCTGGAACATCTTCATAGGACCCATTCACCATCGTCGGTAGCCTTCACCGCCGCCTACATATGGTCTAGATGGTAAGACTTTTGTCAATTTCCAAGCCCACATGTTTTTTATAAAGTTGTGCACAATTTCCATTCCCGTGTTTAAAAGGGTTGCTTACAAAGCACGCTCCCCACCCTATGTCTTTCTCCTCGCCCATAGCTTTTGTTCCTCATCACCGCTCCTTGCTCCCCGATGTTGAACTATGTGACCGCCCCTACTCAGCAGGGTGCAAGTCGCCACTCACCACCGACAAGCTAGTACCCCATGGTGGTATGCCCCACCAGCAGGGCCTACATAGATCCACCAGTGACTAGGCTGCAACTCATCACTATCATGATTGCCAATCTCGCAAGATCCAAAGGCAATGGTAATTATTTCGCACTTTCCTCCATCTTTCTTGGATTTTTATTCCCCTCTTCACTCATCTAAGTACGAAACAACCTTCCATGTGTTTACTAAGGAGCTCACAATCCAATCTCTGTAGGCACTCCTTCTCTAATTTAGGCGACAGCTCAACCGCTTCCATTGCTAGCCTCGCTCCACCAGATCCTAGTCAAGAACTGAAGATGGAGGAGGAGGCCCCCAACAAGAGGAACCATGTGGCCATCCTCAAAGACCATGTCTTCATCCTCATCCTCTAATGCCTCACCGCTCACACCTTGTGCAGCTACAAGTGTGTCTGTCACTCCTAGAACCACCTCATCTCTGAATCTGAGTACCATAAGGAGCTGCCCTAGATTATCGCTGGATTCTTCTATTACAACTGGAAAGGCAAACGCAAGTTCATCAGCATCAATGGTGAATACCCCTCCTTAACCTTCTTGCCCTTCCCCATTAAGGATGTTGTGATCTTAGATTGTTGTCGTGGGCTCATCCTATGCTGGTGCATTCTGTTTCGCTATGTTGACTGCAATCCGGTGACTAACAAATGGTGGTTACTATCGGATAACAACTATTCTTTTGCTTCAGCTCACTTAGGGTTTGATTCGACAGTCTCCTCACACTTCCATGTCATTGAATATGGGAATAAGAGGGTTGGGGAGTCCATAGGTGTTAGCATCTACTCATCTAAGAGTGCAGCATGGATATTTAAGGAATCTGAATGGGACAAGGGTGTTGTACGCACATATTTGACAAGTGTGTTTCTTAATGGTTTTATGCACTGGCTGGAGTTGTCCTAGATAGTTGCTATTGGTATGCAAGAAAAGACATGGAGGAAAATTCGTAGGCCACATGGTGAAGCAATCTCCATCCATGAAGCTCAGGGCTAGTTGTGTGTATGTGATGCTAGTATGTTAGGAAGTATCAGCTTTCATTCTGGGTCCTAGAAGACTATGGTATCGATAACTGGACATTGAAGCATACAGTGACCACGCTGGAGATATTTGGATGGACCAATATTGAATTTGGTTATGATGTTTGTGATGCGGACTACAGAGTGATTGTAGTTCACCTGGAATGGAATTTAATTTTCCTTGTTAGCGAGGACAAAAACTAATCGCATATGACATGAACCTTAGAAAAAATCTTGTCCTCGCTACCCAGGTCATGTGGTATTGTAGACCTACCTGGGGGCTATGTTCAGAGGGACCTCACTATCTTTCTTATGTTTCCTTGTTCATGGAGTCAGTAGGAGAGCAGTAAAGTTGCATATGCTGCTCTTTCTTCAGGTAGGGAGTTGTTTTGATTCTATATATAGTCCAATTTTGCCTTGGTAACTAAAGCAATTGTATGTTGAATATTATTAATGATGCTGCTTTGTGCAGGTTGTGGAGTCTGAGGGCTTTTGAATGATTTGCCTACAATGGCTAAGGGAGGAACAAGAGGGTTTCCATGGTGCACTGGCTACCAAGCTGAAGGAAGCTTTGCCTTGCAAGCAGGAGTGCCAATTTGAAGGAGCGGAGCACATCTACCTTGTTTTCGTTACGTAAGTCTATAGGGAGCAGAACCTTTATTCTCCTATCTATGTATTGCTTGTGTTAAATCTTCAGTTGACACAGTTGTTATGCTAGTGTCACTTCTTACAATAAAAAGTACTCTTCGTTGTGGACATGATGAATGGTGTGTAATGATTATATCTATATGGTGTGTGTTCAGTAAGTTATTAAGACCATTTGAATTAGTAAATAAATTATGAAAACTAGATGCAATTCTGTCACTGTCGGATGTAAGGGCCATTGTCTATTTTGTCATCACCACTGTAACCCTTGCTGTTGATGAAGCAGATGGACAACACTGCTGCTATTCGCCTCATGTGGCAGGGGTCAATAGTGTGTCACCGCCGAATCATACTGCAATGCAACGGTGATCATTACCAATGACCAGACAGTTCATACACTAAAGTGATGGTGATATCCACCTTGACATAGATGCATCGGGCGCCAAAGCATCGATAAACACGCATTGCACATAATCGGGTCGTTGCGCAAGGCGACTATGATCCTGATCATTGGTCAAAATAGTGGTGTTAGTGTACACCCATATAGGCGGGTCATGGTACAATGACCTAATCATGGACAAAACATAAGCCAACATGGCAGTGTTAGTGTACACCAACACAGGCAGGTGTTGATGGTAGTTAACAACCATTATAAATTATCAAAGAAACATGAATAAGGGCATAAATATGATCACCAACAAATGTCTAGGGGTTTAAACTAATAAATTCTATGAGTTTTGGTGAATTTGTATTTTCCACAGGGTTTAACCAGAAAACCATCAAGGTGGACCAACATGTCAAATTTAATCACGCTTATCTGCCACGAAACAGATACTAGAAGGTTCTAGAGAACACCACACCGAGGCAGAGAGGCAGAGGCTACCAAGTGGGGCCGGTCGGCCCCACCTGCAGGCCGCTCAGCCCTTGGGCCCACCTATCAGTCTCTGCATTGCAATGTTGGTTCTCTACCGCCTCCTAGGTTGCATCTATGCCATTCCTTAAGTCGGTTTGATCTAAGGGCTCACATTGGATGCTCCGCCCTATATATATCAACCCATGTCACCCCCCCTAAGGCATCAAGTCATTTGAGAAGACTTCGCTTTGATATATATATCAAACCCTAATCATCCTCAAAGCTCCACCATATTCTAGGGCATAGCTAGTGAGGTTAGATCTAGAGGGAGGCAAGCAAGCTTCGCTTTGATTCCCGATCATGTCAAGAGCATGGTTTGGTATAATTCTTGTACCCCCTCTCTTTTGTATCTCCATTATTTTTATATGCTTGCTACAATTGTCATGACAATATTAGTATTCATCTTATTCATGTTCTTTGTTATAATGTTCATTGCCTACTTTGATTATATACTTAGTATAGCTAGTTTATCACTATGTTTATGCATAAGTTCACAAAGCGCTCGCTCCAAAGTACACGAGGTGAGTGGTCGACATTGTGTAAGTGTGGTGTTTATACGTTGTTTACCAATGGATACACCCTATATTCCAAGCCATGTGGTAGATCACGGATGTGACACTCCTGTTGAGTCCTTTGTAGTCCACTCCCCGATATAGGTAGCATGTAGGATGTGGTTATGAAGGAAGGGCAAGCTCTGTTCTTAATCTTCCTTAGTAATATCCCTTATGTGTAGATATAAAGATGATCTTAGCCATGACTACTAGATGTAATTGCACTAGTTAATATATGCTTTGACTTGTAATTAAGAATGACTTAGGAATTATTCCTCTAATATTTGACCTAACCATGCTAATGCCATAGAAAGGAGTACTCTAAGTGATTTATC
Source organism: Miscanthus floridulus (assembly GCF_019320115.1). NCBI lineage: Eukaryota > Viridiplantae > Streptophyta > Magnoliopsida > Poales > Poaceae > Miscanthus > Miscanthus floridulus. Next base: position 78,329,263 of record NC_089582.1, read on the forward strand.
ATCATCATTGATCAATACTTTTCATATCTCTTATCCTATGACTTACTCCTATTATGAGTAAAATATTGGTTATGGTTTATTTCTCCATCAACGGTATAAGTTATCAATACTTGTCCATGCTAGACCTTCCCTATGGTAAAATATAAATAACGATACCATGAATACTCCTGGGTGAAGTGCTACAATGGTATAATTATCTGTGCGGTTGTAGATTCCTTTTCTTTTATATATCTTTATATTCTTTCTAGTCACATAACATGATAAAGAACTACTTAGTATCATTCTAGTAGTGATGCTAGGCATTACTAACAAACATCTCTAGCACCATCACTAGGGATGACAACCTAGTAAATAAATGTTAGGAGATGTAGGTAATTAATAGGTGGCTACTAAAACAAGTGGCAAGTTAATAAATACAAACAAGCATTTCTGGCGCCGTTGCTAGGGAAGGTAGCTAGATAAAGGAAGTATTGATAAACTTATACTTATTGATGTAATCGAGATAACCACTGACATCTGCTCAAATAGGCTTACCCTTGTTTTGTCTACTTGTGTATCTTATGCAGGGTAATGTACGATCTGTTTTAACCTTTCGACAAATTATGTTGAAGATCCCAAAGCATTAATCAGGAGAACTAGAGCCAAACTCAAGATAGTCCTAGCTTTAGAATCGGAAGACAACCAGATAAGGCGAAGCTTAACACCTGAATTTGAAGTCATGACTAACAAGACTCTTCATGAATTCTCTACTCCAACTACAGCCAACATCTAAACTAGACTTAATGTCAATGTTGGAGACAACGGATTCGAGCTCAAGCCAGCTCTCATCAACATGGTGCAAGCTAGCTAGTTTTATGAAAAGGCACATGAAGATGCGAGTGCACATCTCCAACACTTCTTGGAGATCTGTAGCACTTTCACCATCAAAGGAGTAACCAATGATGCCATACTACTTTACCTCTTCCCATTCTCACTCTTGGGGAAGGCGAAGCAGTGGTTCTATACCAACAGAGATAGAAATACTACATGGGATAACTGCTCCACTACCTTCCTAGCCAAATTCTTTCCCATGGGCAAGACCAATGCTCTACGTGGGAGAATTTCAAGTTTTTAGCAACAACATGATGAATCTGTCCCTGAGGCATGGGAACGCTTTCAAGACTACATTGCAGAATGTCCTCATCATGGGATGGAAAATTGGCTACTCATATAGACCTTCTACCATGGGTTAACCAACAGTACCCATGAGACTATGGATGCTACTGCCAGAGATGCATTTCTATCACTCACACTTTGTTGGTACAAATTAATGCACACAGAATAATCCGCAAGCGTACATATATTATACCATTGTAGCACTTCAACGAGAGTAACCTAGTTTTATATCAAACCCAAAGGAATGGAGGTGAGAATAACAAATTCTAACTTAACCCAACTTCACAATCAAGGCTAGATAAAAGGAGCGTAGAGGAGACTACTAAGATCTTCTAGTTCTAACTTCGGTAAGCTTTGTCTTCTATTGTTCAATTCTAGGGATAATACTAGAGAAAATACAGACAGAGTATGTTTCCTATAGCAATATTGTCCTGCTAGTCCTATTAATGGTAGGTAGACTATAGAGGATTGAACGAGGCTATAAAGTCACCCTCGCGAGCTACCACCGATCCGAAAAATAGGGTATATCTATGAGTAACCGAGTCTAAGCACCACGCTTACACTATGAATACTACTTTAACCCAGGATCTACAAGGATTAAAGTACTCAAAAGAGAGTCGCAAACCTAAAGAATAATATGAACAAGATGATTACTTGAATTAGAAGTCAATTAATAGAGAAATCTCAGAAGCAAGCTCAAGAAGAACTTGATTCCGCCAGGTACAAGCCATAGAGAGAGCACCAATAGGCCGGGACTCCTCCAAAACTCTTCCCTCTTACTCTATCTCTCTATCTCTAATACAAGACTAGATCCTATCGAGGACTAATCTTCTCTTAGCCCTGATCCTAGTGGACATATGAATTAGGGTTTCTGGCTTCTCAGCTCTCAGGATCAAATGTGGCTTATGCCTAGGGGGAGAGGCAGGGGCTAGATTATATAGCCCTGGGGGTCCAACGTGAGCCCTTGGATCATACTGACTTAAGCAATGGCCTAGATGCATCCTCAAAGGCGGTGGGAAATCGACATAGGAAGCTGGTTGATAGGTGGGCCCACCAGGGGCCGAGCGGCCTGACAGTGGGGCCGGGCAGCCCCACATGTCATCCTCTGGTCCTCTGCTTCTGTGATGTGGCTCTTGGATCCTTCTAGAGTCTTTCCACATAGGTACTGCAATGGGGTAGCTTTGCTTCTACAATTAAGAACCAACATAGCTTTAATAAAATGATAGAATCACAAATAGCTTAGCTGGTGGTTGTTGTTCCTCCGTCCGACAAAGGTAAGATTCTAGGGCAACCAGAAGATCTAGAAACTGCAAATCTTGTCGATATTCAAAATGCAGCTTACTATTACACGGAGCCATCGATGGAAAGGTGGACAGACTATACCTTTGCCGGAAAAGAAGAGCGATCTAGGGAGACCTATCATCCCCCTTGCCATTGGACCTCACATCTTCCAGGAAACTATCTGTGACTTCAGAGCAAGTGTCAGCATCATGCCAAAGGTAATTAATAAGAAAATCTATAATAGAACCGACCAAATCATAAGAACGTAAGTACAAAAACAATCACTGAAGCGATCAAATTCCTGTACTTAAGCTCCCATAATCCCGGTAGTCCGGAAATCACGAAGGATTTCAACCAACTCTCGACATACAAACCAAGACCATAGTGATTCAACACAACACATCATCTGTTACAACATTTCATAAGTAGCATTCGAATTACATCCATCAGAGTTCAAATAAAATATTACAAACCAAGTTCAAATGTGCGGAAGCAACATAGTTTAGTACATAACTTCATAGTTTTCAAATACATTGCTAGGTCTGAGTCATGTCCTACAAAAGCATCATCAGGTATGAGAACTAGGAGAGACCGCGCCCAATGGTCTAGTCTTCATCCCTAGCTGGGAGAAGGCAATATTTGCAGCAACCAAAGTAGAACTAGTCATCTGCAACAGGTGGGAGATAAACCCTAAGTACGAGAAGGTACTTAGCTAGACTTACCCATCAAAACTAGAAATAGAAGACACCAAGGATCATGCAAGGCTTATGAGGTGGGCTAGCTTGACACAGTTGCATAAAAGAGCTTATGATTATAGTAACCAATTTAAACTTAGCATCAAGCTTATCATCATTTACCTGTCCACTAGATTAGCACCTGTACTAGAGCACTCACTTATTAGGGGCAAACAATATTAACTATAGCAGGTATAATAAGGCTGTCATCATCATATCATCATTTTCGAACCATTAGGTTATTTAGTGTATCTACTTTGGAGATAAGCCTGTCAAGTTCTCACTAACCGGGACAGACGGTGACTCGAATCGAATTACAACTCAGCTGAGGGGGTATTCCTAACTCTCACCCTAGCATACTTTGCAAGGGTAGCCATGGGTTACCTTTGGGACAACTCAGGAACCAAATTCGCGGGTTCGATCAGCACCAGTGCTCTCAGGGATTACCCTTTTGCCAGGATGATCAGGACTTTTAAATCACCTGGCCTTGGACTCATGCCTACGGCTCCGTTCCGAGGCATACTTTATACTTATCGACTTCTGGCCTGAGTTGAGCTACTCGGCTTTGCGGTCGGTCTTCGGACACGGCCAACTAAGAGAGAGGCATGCGTTCAACATGAATAGGAAAGGCTCCAAGATTTAGTCCTTAATCGACACAGACGGAGTCACTGCAAACCGGCAAGCCTCCGTCCGGTCTTCATTTCAAATTAAGACTGGTTCTTTTCCATGATAGCAAATATAGCCAACCATGCCATATGTATCTTCCTATATCTCGCAGGTGACAGAAAATCACCTGACTTCTACCGTGTTTAAGCAGGGCTAAGCACTACATGAGCCTGAGCTACATAGGATTCAGGGTACAATATCTGGGCAAGGATTGGGTAACCAATGCAGCAAAGGTTTGCATCCAACACCTAAACTTAATGCAACAATATATATATATATATATAACAATAATACTATAACTGCATTTCGGAAATTAGGAGGCTTAATATGCTCTGGGGCTTGCCTTTCACAAAGTTGCACGGACGGTGATCCGGGCACTCAACGGCGACCTCGTCTGGCACTTCTCCTGAAGGCTGCACCTCCTGTACCTTTGGTGTCGGCTGCTGCTGCTCGCTCAGTTCCTCAAATTCCAGTAGGGTCACTCCTTCCAGTACACCTATCGCATGCCGATGCACAAGATAAATATCATGGATGCATAAGGAATGACATGATGCTCATGATGAATGAGTCACAGTAAGTGTTTAACGAAACATCACTGGACACTCGTTTACCGAGTAAAATAGCTCTATTCAAATCACTTTAAGCATGTATCTAACTTAACTTGAAAAACAAGATCAACTTACCTAACTTGCACAACCTAAGATAAAGATGCTCATCTTCAGCTAAAGGCCTAACACCTAGGAACATTACCACAAGTTTAGGAAATATTTAAGGCATACTTAGATCAAAGTTAAGGTTTTACATGCAACGAGTGGTTCCTTAATTCAATCATAACTAGAGCTCTATAAATTCAAATGACTTGCAAGAGGACATTCTGGAAAGCTTATGAAATTCTCTACAAATCATTTGTAAACATCAAAGCATGATTCTTATGTTAACCAAATTGAATTCCAGTAAACCTAGAATCTGTCCAAAAATGACAGAGTTACTAAATTAAATATTTAGTGATGATGCAAAAGCATAATTGTACCAAACCAAGTTTACCAACTTATTGCACATATCAGAGGAACATCAGAAAGTATAGTGCCAACTTCTAAATAATTTATTTAATGTCCTTTTCTATTTTATTTAGTTAATTAGGTGATTAAAGCAATATATAGTAAAACTATTCAGAAAAATCTACAAAAATTATAGTAGCTATCTCATGCTTCACAGAGACTACCATAAAAATTTAAAAACCATTGAGCAAGCAAAACTTGTTGTACCCAAAATAATAGGTGGCATGTCTATTTTTAGCATAATTAGGAAACCCTATTGAAAAGTGTCAAGCAACAAATTTCTTATTTTTCCTAGTATCATTCTAGCATAAGAATAGCACTCACCAATTTTTACCCTAACCGGATCTATAGAAAAATTATGAAAATTCACTCAAGATCCACTCATGCAAACAAGATAATTTTCTATCTCCTACATACAATGTCCAAAATATATGAAATTTTAACTACAAGCTATTCATGATATGAGCAGTACACCATAAAAATTTCATGCCATTTGGAGCTACATAGAAAAAGATATAATTATCCCTAATTCCTCCATGATTAAAAGAGACAAATAGAAACTCCCATTTTCATAACAGAACATGGTATAAATCATATTTTTAATATAAACTAGACATTATCATGAACTCAACAAAATTGGAACCACATCATTTGGATCTACCATCTAAGAGCTACATATTTTTGAATATATACACAAATCAGTGAAAAGAATAAAACAAAACACAAATAAGAAAACCTATCTCAGCTACTGGGCCGGCCCGAAAGAACGATGGCCCGCGAAGCGCGCGCTGGCGTGGCCCAAAACGTGGCGTAGCCCAGGCTAGCTCCCACCTTCGGCTCGGTGACTGACGTGCGGGACCCATGCAACAGAGAGACAGACAGGGGAGGAGAAGGAGACGGCGGCGCAACTCATCGCCGGTGACTCCTCCGGTGAGTCCAGCAGTACTACGATGTTCACCTCGTCCACATGCATCTAGCGGTGCCCTCAATCAAAACTATTGTTGCGGCTACATGGGTGGCGACGAGCATGGCGGCGCACGGCCACGGCAGGGCTAGCTCCGACGAGACTACGGCGCCACGGCTCGAATGGGTGACCCTATGAGCATCAGTGGCATGCACTAGACCTAGCGCAAGGCAAAGGAGGGATGGCAAGGGCGCAAGGACAGTTGGCCGCGTGGAGGGCCAACTCCAGCGAGGTCAGCCATGGCGGTGGTGGAAGAAACGACGAATTCGTCCTTACCAAGGCTCAAGTGGACCGACTGAACGGTGGAGGTGGTAGAGGGGATCATGGCGAGGCTCTGGGCAAACTGGGCAACGCATTTTTGCCAAGGGGCATGAGCTAGGTGAGGGCGAAGGTTTGGTTGGCAATGGCGGACGGTTGTGGCTCGGCGCTGCGCGCGGGGAAGGCGAGAGAGGGGCAAATGGAGTGGGTGAGCGCGTCGGGCAGGCGCTGGCCTTCTTCTGGAGCGCGGGCACGTGATGTGGTGGTGTCCGCAGAGCATGAACGCCATGTGGTGAGCGGCTTCTGCGCCGGTCGGCCACCGTGTTCACTGAACATTTTCTGAAACTTTGCGATTCAGTTCTCGATGACTATGACTGACAGCGTGATTTCAACAATGCATAACTCCCAAATGGTGGTGATCTGGTTCATGGTCTAGTTAACAAAATTGAAGACCTAAGTGAATACTACAACTTCTTCAATAGGAGCTCAAGTTGGTTCGGCCTGGTTAGGGAGATACAAGCCTCCAAACATTGGTACATGAAACTGTAAAACACTTAAGGACTTAGAAAATTTCTAAGTATGAAATCAGCATGAAATTCTAACTTGTGGGCCATGTTTGAGCTTTTTCTAGCCATTTTCATGAGATGATCATAAAACAACTTTTGTTCCTTGATAAATTAGCTACAACTTTGGTAAAGGGTGCACAGCCATGCAAGATCCCTAAGTTGGACTTTTGAATCAGTCAAACTATGGCACTCTAAGGGTCAATTCTAGTCAAACCTCCACTTGAGGGCATTTTTGTCATTTTGATCTACATGAACAATGTCCAAACAATTACCCTAAGTGTAGTTAAGGTGTATTAGACCATGATCAACCACCTTACACAATTGTTATACCATTTCAAATGATCACATGTGATGAAACAACAAAATAAGCAATTCACCCAAATGTTGCAATGTAATGTTTCACATGTTTCATGACTTTGTTGTCATTTTATACTTGTCACATTACTACCATATTGCCATGTTTCAAGGTATGAGAAATTCATGTTGCATTCACAGGTTACACCATTACTATTCACAACAATCAAGTATGAAACACACACAGTTGAAAATGTTGCATATGCATGTTTCAGTAACAATGGCATGATGACATAGATGATGCATATGTTTATGAAATGACATGCAATTTAGTGGAAGCCAAACACCTAGGGTGTTACAAAATCCTAGCAGATCCATTATTGTACACAAATATACATTTGCAGCTTGCAAATCAGTCACTCTACTACCCCCAAGGGAGTTCTTGAAGATGTCATCATATGAGTAGGACAATCATATGTTCCCATTGACTTTGTGGTTTTGGAAATAGGTGGAGATGAAAGGGCACCCATCATCTTGGGCCAACCTTTTCTAAGCACCGCAAAAGCCATCATCTACATGGACAGTGCTAAGATCTGCTTCACAATCAAGGACAAGAAAGAGAAGTTTTCTTTCAAAAATCATATCCTACAATCTCCTAGACATCCACAGACGTTGTACCCATCCAAAGAGACAACAGTGACTAAGAAGAAGAACAACACAAGAAGAAGGAAGAATAAGGTCAGGTAGCCTTAAGATGAATCAGTCAACATGATCAACAAACTCAGATCAGAGTACAACCACCACCTTGCTTCACCATTCCTTGCCAAGAAGGATGATCCTGGTGTACCGATGATCGAGTGTACCATTGGACAAAGAATCTTCCACAAGACCTTCTACGACATTGGATTGGGTGTCAACATAATGTCCAAGGTAACATAAGACTATTCCATGTTATGCATGTACCACAAGATTCAAAGTGTCTACCATGAAACTTTGGGTAGATGAAGAATGGAATAGCTTGAAATAGATCACCATCTTCCATCAGTCAAGTCAATTGGAGAAACATTTTAAGATTTTTGAAAACAAAACAAAGCTTACCTTCTCCTTTTGTAGTACTCTCAAATCACTTTGTATATGTGGTATTTTTGGATCCTCACCAAGGCATTGATGATTTTGCCTTCTTTTTGCCTACTTCTAAAAGCTTATATGGAGCTTAGGTAGGGATGAATGTGAAAACATACTTACATTGCATATATTGTAAAGTCAAAATGAGGATCCAAGGAGAAAGATGTCATACTCTTAGATCAAGATATGCATGTGTGTGGATATATATATACGGTGGCTAACCTAATTCTACTATGCTCCTTAAAATATATCTCTCTTGATTGAAACTTGGAAAACACTTTGTAAGGAAACATGGGTTATCTTATTCATCTCTTTTTCTCTCTTTTTTTAGGCGGGCATCTGAGTACCCATTGTTTTCAATATCTTGGACACTTGTCCATTTTTTCAATACTTTTTCTTTGAATAACTTTTGCATAGCCACATGCCTCTTTTCTGCAATTGAAACTTTTCAAGAAAGATATTTACAAGAACTTGGAGCATTTATCCTATCAAGCATATTTTTGTGTTTATTCCCAGTGTAGGAGTAGAAAGGCCGGGCTGCCTACTCTCAGGTCCATCTCGGTCCAACTTTGGTGAGCACGGTTCTTGGTCCATAGCTTTCTGATTTTTGTGACTTTTACAATTGAATCTCGTCTTTGTTGTCGTGGTGTGTCTCCCCCACACTTGTTTCCTATATACCTTTATGCACAACATGTGGAGACAAACACGTATCCAAAAGAAATAGCGAGCATATATTAAGAAGACTTTATTAATATATAAGGCACTTTATTACACAAGCACACATTAAGCACACACTTTTTTCTGACCTAACACAAACTTTTAACTATCTGAGCTAAGCGACAAACCTAAACATTAAACATGATCACACTTAACCTAACACTTGTGCCTTATCACTCGACCTATTACTTAGTTTTGCTTCTTATCCCCAAGACAGCGGCAAAGGATAGATATTTCACTTTTCAAATTCTTCAGCTGGAGATGTTCTAATTCCATCCTATTATGCATGGCTTCGATAGTCCTACTGAGGAGATGGGTCTTTTCTTGGAGGGTTGTGATGGCTTGAGTAAGGAGATCAACTCTCTTCTTAAGGGCTACCATGGTCATCCTCTAACGCTTCTCTTCCCTCTCTAGTGGAGCTAGGGCAGACCTCTTTGATGTCTCCTTCGGTGGAATGATCTTGATCCGCCCTGGTGTAGCTCGAACTCCATCAAAAGCAACTCGGGGTGTGGCCATAGTATACTTGGCACATGTGACCTCCCCAAACTTGTTGATCTTCACACTCATTAGCATCTCATTGGGCCTTGAGGGAAGGAGCTTGATATCCTTTGGCACTTGGATTATCAGGCCCTTCATCTGTTGCGGCTTGTCCTTTAGGAGTAGGCGCTCATGCGACTGAGGGAGCATCGGTTGACAAACTTGGGCATAGTAGGACTGCTCATAGCTTCTTCTTGGAGGAACTAGAGCTACATGCTTAGGAGGAACAATGGCTAGGGGGAGAGGTTCTCCTACTAGGATGATGGCTAGAGACTCATCTACAGGCGGTGGCTTCCTTGGGTTGGTCCCAAAGGGGATGATTTGCTTGTCAACCAAGGGAACTAGGAAAGGAGAGGTTCGCTACTATAGGAGAGGGAAAGCTCTGATAGGATGGCTCTAGAGGAGGCAGAGGCTCGTTTACATAGGGGGGAGAAACTTTTGATAGGGATCAAGAAGAATGCGTCAAAAAACAGAATGATCTAGAAGATAGAATGAGGTCTCATAATGAGGAAATACAGAATGCGTCAAAAACTACAGGATTACGAAGAGGAAGGATCTATAAGACATAAGATAGTTGATGGGATGTGAGAGGCACTAACAGTGGGCCAGGTGGCCTCTAGGTGGGGCTGGCTAGCCCCATATGTCGAGGTCTCGGGGTGATTTTTCTCGTGGTGGTTTCTAACTCCTATCTAATCCTAAAAGTTATATTTTTACATTACGAAATGTTACGAAGGATGGCAGTGGTGTAAATCTATGGTAAAATCAAAAAATCTACCTCATCCAAATCCTTAGGTGGTTTTTCAGGTTCTAGAAAGATCTTGAGATGGTGGCCATTTACCTTGAATAATGTACCTTCATCGTTTTTAAGTGTTACCGCTCCATGCGATGAAGTGCTTATCACCTTGAATGGTCCTTCCCATTTGCTCTGAAGTTTTCCTTGCCCGAATAATTTAGCCCTAGAATTAAGAAGTAATACCTTATCTCCAGGGGTGAACTCCTTCTTGATCCTCTTATCATGCCATCTTTTTGTTCTCTCCTTGTATATCTTAGAATTATGATATGCTTTTTTCACGCCATTCATCAAGCTCTGAGAGTTGCATCTTCCTCTTAGTTCCTACGGCTTCAAAGTCCATGTTCCATCACTTGATAGCCCAGTGAGCTTTGAATTCTAGCTTAACACATAGATGACAGGTCTTCCCATAGACCAATTGATATGGTGACATCCCAAGTGGTGTTTTATAGTCCATTTTGTAAGCCCATAATGCATCAGGTAATCGATATTTCCATGCAGTTCCCATCTCATTGGCCGTCTTCTATAGAATGTTCTTGATTTGTTTATTTGATGTTTCTACCTAGCCACTTGTCTGAGGGTGATATGGAGTAGCAACATTGTGATGGATCCCATGCCTTGACAAGTAATTGTGAACATTCTTGTCAGTGAAGTTAGTTCCTCCATCACTAATCACCATCCTTGAAACTCCAAATCTTGGAAATATTATCTCTTCAAACATCCTCTTGGAGTGTTTTGCATCAATAGTTTTGCATGGCATGGCTTCAACTCACTTAGAGACATAGTCAACTGCAACCAAGATATACTCACAGTGCTTTGACTTTGGAAACAGTCCCATGTAGTCAATTCCCCATACATCGAAGAGCTCTATGTAGAGGTTGTTGGTGAGTGGCATGGCATCTCTTGAATTGATATTCCCATGCCTCTGACACACTCCACATCTCCTAATGAAGTCCTTCATATTTTCATACATGGTTGGCCAAAAGAATCCACTCTGCTAAATCTTTGAATGAGTGTGGAATGCCCCATAATGTCCTCCATATGGTGATGAGTGGCATCGTTCGATAATCTTGATGCCTTCCTCTATCGGTACACATCTTTTAAGTAGGCCGTCAGAGTAGACTCTGAAGAGGTACGGTTCATCCCATATGTAGAGATGACTTTCATAGATGAGCTTCCTTTTGTTTTCCCTGATGGTATATAACCTGCAACCATAAAATTGACAATATTTGAGTACCATGGGTCAGATTTGGAGTCCTTGTAGAGCATGTCATCCCGTAGAGAATCATTGATGGGTAGATCCTATGAATTCTCAAACTACATTCTAGACAAGTGATCGGAAACAGAATTTTCTACTCCCTTTTTATCTTTTATTTCTAAGTCAAATTCTTGGAGTAACAAAATCCATCTTATCAGTCTAGATTTAGCATCTTTCTTAGTGAGCAGGTATTTTAAAGCAACATGATTAATATAAACAATCACCTTAGCTCCTACTAAGTAAGATCTAAACTTATCAATAGCAAGAACAACAGCCAGGAGTTCTTTTTTAGTTGTTGCATATTTAAGTTGAGGTCCTATCAAAGTTTTGCTAGCATAAGCAATTGCATGATGCTTCTTATCTTTACTTTGTCCCAAAATTGCCCCCACAGCATAATCACTAGCATCACACATAATTTCAAAAGGTAGCGACCAATCAGGGGGTTGAATGATTGGTGCAGAGATGAGTGCTTTCTTAAGAATGTTAAAAGAATTCAAACATGCATCACCAAATTCAAAGGGAACATCGTTAGCCAAAAGATTTGTAAGTGGTCTAGCAATATGTGAAAAATCTTTTATAAAGCGGCGGTAAAAACTAGTATGACCAAGAAAACTTTGGATCCCTTTGATATTTATGGGAGGAGATAATTGTTCAATTACTTCAATTTTAGCCCTATCTACCTCAATCCCTCTTTCGGACACCAAGAGTCGGTGCAGAAAGTGACCAACTAGTGAATATTTGTAGTTTTGTTGTACGTTGTGATCGGAGGTGGCCTAGCACTCAATGACATAGGATTTATACTAGTTCAGGCAACATGCCCTATGTCTAGTCAGGGTCGGTTGGTGACTTTATTCCTAAGCCCAGGTGCTCAAAGTTTGCAGTGGGGTTACAAACGAGAGGGAGAAAGATGGGATGTACAAGAGGTCTAGTCGGCTTCGACCGGAAGGGCCAAGAGTGATAGGAACTTTGCTATGAGCTAAGTGTTCAAGCGTGTGCTTATGGTCAGAACCTGGCGGTTCTGTGGTTGTGAGCTATCGATCTAATGAACTCTGGCCTACTAGAATCGGTCTGGTCCTGTTGGAGGAAGCACACCCCCTTTTATAGATGAAGGGGATAGCTTTACAAGTGAGAGGGAAAGGGTGCGTATGCTACTAAGCCTTGTCCACGCTTACCGAGCCTTGTTGCCCACACCAGCGGGTACTAGATAATGGTGGGCGCCTACAATACTATTGATGTCGCTGTAGAATGTTAGATGCACATGGGAGGTCATGCTGCCTTTTTTAGGGATGGTGGACGTCGGTTCCTGCAAATACTGTTTGATGCCCAGAGGCATGTGAGGAGCCATGCTATGTTCACCTGGTATGGTAAATCCTGGTGCCCATACCGCTATCGATGTCTAAAGACACGCGGGGGGTCTTACCGTATGGGAGTTTTAGTGGCCCCTACAATACTGTAGAGGGAGATGTTGGCGCCTACAATACTATTTGTTTTAGGGTGGCCATAGAGTACTATTTCGTGTAGGGTATGGTCCCTGGTATAGTGGTTTTGACTTGTGAGTCTTGCCTTGCCTTTCTCCGCACGCCTTCTGGTTCCTATCGAATGGGCGTCCTCGGTCGAATGGCTCCAGTCGGCTCTAAGTGCGTCGGTCAGAGAAGAGTGGTGAGCAGGGTTCTTACGAGCCTCGGTCGGAGGGACGTAGGGTCAAAGTTGGAAGTAGGGCTTGGGGTAGGCCTTTCGATCGGAGAGGCCGTCTGGAGACGGCTGGAGCCTGAATCGAGCGCTCCGGTCGGAAAGGTGGGCCAAAGTAGCTGACGAGCGGGCATTTGCTCTTCTTAGGCCTGGCCTTCTAGTTGGTTGCTAGATTGCCCCTTTGCCCTATTGTTTTTAGGCTCTTGGGCCGAGCCTTGGCGCAGAAGCCGGTCCTCGAGGGACCCTGGGTTTATGAACCCAACAGGAGCCCCCGAGCCCCCGGGCGATTTGGGTAGAATCGTCTAGGAGATTTTTGTCTTGCCGATGGGTGCGTGTGAGTGCACCTGCGGGTGTAGCCCCGAGCCCCTAGGTGGTTTAGGTAGAACCATCTGGGGGTGTTGTTTTAGCGGGCATGTGTGCATGTTTTTAGTTTGAGATGGATTTTTATCAACCAAGGCATCATTGTGCAGCCGAGGCATTTTTCAACTTACTAATCCCGACATCGAAGCGCGCCATGGATCAGGTGAGGAAGTTAGTCTAAGCCTGAGAGAGCTCACTGATCCTGGCATTGGTGCACGTTGTGGTTTTGAAATGGTTAGTTCAGTTAGTTTTCACGCAAGTTCAGAGTCACGGTCCCTAGGTTTTGGAGCACAGTCAGAAGTGAAGCTGTTACACGAGTTCGGAGTCGTTGTCCCTGGATTTTTTGGAGCGCAGTCGAAAGTGAAGATGTTACATGAGTTCGGAGTCATGGTCCCTAAATTTTTTGGAGCACAGTTAGAAGTGAAGCTATTACGCAAATTTGGAGTTGCGGTCCCAAGCCATAGCCGGATGTCATTGATCCTATCGACGCGAGTTCAGAGTCATGGTCCCAAGCCATAGCCGAATGTCATAGATCCTATCGACGCAAGTTTGGAGTCACGGTCCCAAGCCATAGCCAGATGTCATAGATCCTATCGACGTGAGTTCAGAGTCGCAGTCCCAAGGTTTTAGCTTGTGCCCAAGAGCCCTATTGGGCCTTCATGGGGGTCGATGTGAGTTTCTATGCGTTACCCCATCTGGTTCCTCACAATCGGAGGGGCTGACTTTCGTCGCTTGTCCCGATCACTCGGGCTCGAAGACTAGCTCAGTGAGTTTGCTTATGGGTGTGATCAAGTAGAATTCGGGTCCGTCGTTCGTGATGGGGTCAGCATAGCCCTCTTGTGACATTACACTACTCCTTTACCTGCAACCCGGCAGATGCCTAGGTCGTTTTGGAGACCAACCCGGGTGGCCTAATGGCCTCCCCTCAATGGAGATTCTGTGGGCCTAGAGAGAGGTTGAGCATCAATCGAGAAAGTTGAGATAACCTGGTTTGTCAGACCGGGCGAAGGCCACACGGTGCTCATCTACGGTTTTCTCCCCTGGCTCTATTGTTTGCTCATGTCGAATGAGGCAACCGCCGCTTCATGATGCAACATGGAGCATTTTGGTGCATTTCGCTGCACATGCGATGCTTAGTTCCCGAGCCCCTAGGCAATTCAGGGCCCGAATCATCTAGGAGGCATGGGCGTATGGAATGAAATGCGCGTATGGATGTATAAAATGATTTATAAGGAAATAGAGGGGTTTGGTACTACTCACCTTGATGGCTAAAGTGACAGGGTTCAGAGAGCTTCAGTCAGAAATGTCTGACCGGGACCTGCGCTTGTCAATCGTGGGTGAGTCCTTGTGTGAACAGATTTTTTATTAATGAACACATGCTCACCTTGATGGAGTCGGCATGGCCCACATGGGGCATCCCTTTGCTTCCTACCTTGGTAGCTGCCTCGTCTACAAGAGAAGGTTAGCAGCTCCATGTTCTTCTACTGAGCATCTATGGGTGCGACGCCCATGAGGTACCCTTTGTGCTTGTCGAAGCCAAGGGAGCGGAACCAAGCGGATCCCTAGCGGTCGCAGTGGTATTTGTAGTAGTAGAAAATGTAAAAGTTAAGTTTGTGGGTGAGTCTCTGTGTAAACAGTTTTTTGTATTAATGAATACATCAGTACTGTCCTTATGACGGAACCACAATATCCTTTCTTTATTTATATCCTAGCATAACCTTCGTTCTTATCCTTTCTCTCGTACCTGCCCGTTTGTCCTGTAGGGTGTGACCTTGGGAGTCCGGGGCGTGGCCGCGGGGCTTGACTGCTCATATCCATAGGGAAAGGCGGGGTGCGTTCGGTTGGGAGTAAAAATAGAGTTACATAGGGTAATCAAAGACATGGAATGTGTTTCCATTCAGGGACAAAGTTGCTTATTATTTGATAGTAAAAAGAAAAGGGGAGGTAATCTTTATTATTGTTCCCTTATGGAGCCCCCGAGCGACCTAGGCTAAAAGTGTTCGGGCCAGGGTGCTCTTATAGGACCATATGTTTAACTAAAAAAGGTGGTTAGACCAAGTTTAGGGGAAAAACAACATAGCTGTTCAATGCTCCAAGTGTTGGTGAGAGCATTGCCATCGTTGTCCTCCAGTCGGTAGGTGCCCGGTTGGATTACTTCGGTCACCGTATAGGGCCCTTCCCATGGTGGAGAGAGCTTGTATTTTTCCTTCATTGATTGGGTCCTCTAGAGTATGAGATCGCTGACTTCAAGTATCCTTCCCTTGATCTTCCTTTTGTGGTACCTGTAGAGGGTTTGTTGGTAGCGAGCGGAGCAGATGATGGTCATTTCACGGGCCTCTTCGAGTAGGTCGACCGTGTCTTGTTGAGCCTCCGTGGCTCGGTCGTGGTCGAAAGCCTTTACTCTTGGTGCGCCGTGGTCGAGGTTGGAGGGCAACACTGCCTCAACTCCGTAGGCTAGGAAGAAGGGTGTGAATCTCGTGGATCGGTTTGGCATCATTCTTAGGCTCTAGAGGATTGCTAGAACCTCTACTACCCATCGCCCAGCGTACTTATTGAGTTGGTTGGAGATGCATGACTTAAGTCCTTGGAGGACCATGCCATTAGCACGTTCGACTTGACCATTAGTTCGTGGATGTCCGACCAAAGTCCAGTTCATCCTAATACCGTATCCGTCGCTGAAGTCTAGGAACTTTTTTCTGATGAAGTTAGTCCCATGGTCAGTGATGATATAGTTAGGAACACCAAACCGATAGATGATGTCGAGGAAGAATTTGACTGCCTCCTCCAACCGGATGTTGGTGATGGGTTTAGCCTCTATCCACTTGGTGAATTTGTCAACTGCTATGAGTAGGTGAGTGAAACCGCCTAGAGCCTTTTTGAGGGGTCCTACCATGTTGAGGCCCCAGATCATGAACGGCTAGGTGATGGGGATGGTTTTGAGCTCTTGTGCCGGCAAATGGGTTTGTCAAACATAGAATTAGCATCCTTCACACCTACAGATGACCTCCTCTGCATCTTGTAGCGCGGTTGGCTAGTAAAAACCTTGGCAGAAGGCTTTTCTGACCAACGACCTTGGGGCCGCGTGATGCCTGTAGATGCCGGCATGGACCTTGAGGAGGAGCTGCCTCCCTTGGTTGGTGGGGATACACTTCATGAGTACTCCTAATGGGCTTTGTTTGTAGAGCTCATCGCTGAGCATGACAAAGGTCTTTGCATGTTGAGCGATCCGTCAGGCTTCAGTCCTTTTGGGCGGGAGAACCTCCTCAAGGAGGTAGGCGAGTAGCGGTACTCGCTAGTCGGTTTGATCGAGTGTCAGTATGGCAACGTTCATGGGTGACATAGAGGTACTGGTGTCAGAGCCATCGAGCGCTGGCTGGGCGTTAGGGTGTGTTTGGGTCAGACCTTCCAGGATGCGAGTGGATGGCTTATGGATGTCAATGATGAAGACCCCGCTTGGGGATGGATCCCGCCTGGCGGCCAGTTTTGTGAGAAAATCGGTGACATTGTTGTCCCTTCGAGGGACGTGATGCAGTTCGATCCCCTAGAATTTGTCCTTGAGTTTGCGCACCTCTCGACAGTATGCTATCATGAGGGGGCTTTTGTAGGACTCCTTCATGACCTGATCAATGACTAGTTCTGAGTCACCGCGGACGTAGAGTCATGTAGCACCAAGCTCGATGGCGATGCGGAGCCTATTGATAAGGGCCATGTATTCTGTGGCATTGTTTGAAGCTAAGAAGTGGAGGCGGATGGCGTAGTAGAGCCTACTCCCATCTGGGGAGATCAAAACCACTCCAGCCCCCAAGTCAGGCACCATTATGGACCCATCGAAGTACATTTTTTAGTACTCGTGGGTGACATCTGGGGTTGGAAGCTGGACCTCCGTCCATTCGATGACAAAATCCACAAGAGCCTGAGACTTAATAGTGGTGCAGGGGGCTATATCTGATGTCATGGCCCATGACTTCAAGTGCCCACTTGGAGATTAGTCCGGCGGTGTCACGGTTGTGGATGATGTCTCCGAGCAGGTATGAAGTGATGACTATGACTTCGTGGTCGGTGAAGTAGTGTAGGAGCTTCCTAGCTTGCCATTAGTATGGCATATAGGAGTTTCTGCACCTAGGGGTACCAGACCTTGCGGTCGGTAAGTACTTCTCCGATGAAGTATACAGGTTGTTGTACCTTGAGTTGGTGTCCCAGTTCCTCCCTCTTGACGACCAGGGCAGCGCTCACTACATGGTTACTTGCCATGACGTAAAGGAGGAGGGGTTCTCCCCATTCGGGTGTGACGAGGATTGGGGCCGACGTTAGGGATGTTTTGAGGCTTTCGAGAGCCTACTAGGCTTCCTCAGTCTAGACGAAGGCATCCGTCTTTTTGAGGAGCTTGTAGAGTGGCATCTCTCGTTTGTCGAGCTGGGAGATGAAGCGGCTTAGAGCAGCTAGGCAGCCGGTGAGCCTCTACACGCCCTTGATGTTGCGTATGGGACCCATGTTGGAGATGGCTATGATCTTTTCAGGGTTGGCCTTGATGCTGCGCTCGGATACAATGTATCCGAGCAGCTTCCCCCTCGAAACCCTGAAAACACATTTTTCAAGATTCAACTTGATGTTGAACCTTCGGAGGTTCATGAACGTCACGGCCAAGTTTGCGATTAGATCGCATGCTCGAGCTATTTTGACCACTGTGTCATCAACATAGATGACAATTGTTGGTTTTGGCCATTCGGCCTGATTAGGTTGATCGGGTGGGTCAACTTAGTCGGTGAAGCAATGCTACATGCACCTTTGGTAGGTGGCATCAACGTTCTTCAAGCCAAAAGGCATGGTCACGTAGCAGTATGAACCATACGGGGTGATGAATGAGGTTACGAGTTGATCGGACTCTTTCATTGTGATCTGGTGATAGCCTGAGTAGGCATTCAGAAAGGAGGGGATCTCGCAACCCGAGGTGGAGTCGATTATCTAGCCTATGCATGGCAAGGGAAAGTGATCCTTTGAACATGCCTTGTTGAGTCCAGTATAGTCAATGCACATTCTCCATTTCCCGGTCTTTCTTCTGACAAGGACGGGATTGGCGAGCCAGTCAGAGTGAAAACCCTCCCTGATGAATCTAGCTGCCAGGAGCTTGGCGATCTCTTCGCCTATGGCCCTAAGCCTCTCATCGTCGAAACAATGCAGGCGTTGCTTGGCGGGCTTTGAGCCCGGGATAAGGCATAGTGCATGCTCGATGACCTCCCATGGTATCCCTGGCATGTCAGAAGGTTGCCATGCGAAGACATCACGATTGTCGCATAGGAAGTTGATGAGCTCATATTCCTATTGGGCCGAGAGCTGGGTCCCGATTCGCACCGTCTTGGCTGGGTCGGTGGGGTCGACACCCACCACCTTGGTTTCCTCGAGCGGGCGGAAGGCCGTCAAGGAGGTTGGTTTGTTGTAGTTTGGGACTACTGGGGTTGACGACTCCCCGAGCTGCAGGAGCTCAGATGAGTTGACGACTATGGTGGCGAGCTCATAGTGCTCGTGGTCGCACACGAAGGCATGCGAGAAGGCCCTACTCACGGTGATGACACCGTTTGGTCTTGGCATCTTCAGCTTGAGGTAGGTGTAGTTGGGGATCACCATGAATCTTGCATAGCATGGCCACCCCAAGATGGCGTGGTAGGATCCTAGAAAGTCCACCACTTTGAAGGTGAGGACCTCTAAGCGGAAGTTGGCTCGGCTGCCGAACATGATGGGCGAATCAATCTGTCTAAGTGGGCATGCCTGCACTCCCAGGATTACCCCATGGAAGGGGGAGCCCGCCAGGTGGAGCTCTGATCGGGGGATGCGCATGGCATCGAGGGTGTCGATGTATAGGATATTGAGGCCGCTACCCCCATCGATCAGCACCTTGGTGAGGCGCTTCTTGTGGATGATGGGGTCAACAATGAGCGAGTAGCATCCTGGTCTTGCGATGTAGGAGGGATGGTCCCTCTGATCAAAGGTGATCGGGGATTCCGACCAGCTAAGGAAGGAGAGGACGGCTGTCTCGGCGGCGCATGCCTCCCTGTAGCGTACCTTATGCTGGCGTTTAGTCTAGATGGTGTTGGACCCACTGAAGATCATGATGCACTCTTCAGGTTCAGGGAAACCTCTCTATCCTTGCCTACCCTACCTCCCTTCTTGGCTGTCGGCTCCTTGCCGTCTCCCTCCTTTGTCCCGCCGGCCTATCAAAGGAAACGTTTGAGGAGCTCACACTCTTTGTAGAGGTGTTTGATGAGGTAGGCATGGTTGGGGCATGGACCATCCATGAGTTTGTTGAAGTGGTCAGGAAGTCCCTGTTGGGGCTGCTTGGCTGCGTGATCGGCCATGGCGACCAGCATGGGGCTATCCGACTGGCGTTGATCTTTTTTGTTTATCTTGCCCCTCTATGTGGAGGGGCCTTCGTCTGGGTCCATGCGCTTAGCTTTGAGCTTGTCTCGGCCTCCATCGAAGACCGCTCTGACCACATCTTCGCTAGAGGCAGGCTGGTGGTGATGTCGAGCAGGTCATGGGTGGTATGGGGTTTCAAGTAGCCAAGCTTGTGGATCAGGGACTCGCAGTTTGTCCTAGAGAGGAACGCGCAGATGACGTCTATGTCGACAACATCGGGGAGGGAGTTGCATCATTGGGAGAACCTACAGATGTAATCCCATAGTGACTCGTTGGGCTCCTGCTGATAGCTCTTGAGGTCCCAGGAGTTTCCTAAGTAGACGTACGTCCCTGAGAAATTCCTGACGAAGACTCTCTCGAGGTCCGTCCAGTCATGGATGCTGTCGTGTGGAAGGAATTCGAGCCATGCTCGAACATGTTCCCCCATGCAAATGGGAAGGTATTGAATGATGAAATAGTCATCATCCACTCCTCTGGCCCGACAGGCGAGCCAGAAGACTTTGAGCCAAATGCCTGGGTTGGTCTCCCCAGTGTATTTGGTGATGTTGGTGGGTGGCCGGAAACATTGTGGGAATGGTGCTCTCTGGATACGCCAGCTGAAGGCCCATGGCCCTAGGCCCACAAGGCTGGGGCTCCGGTCATCTGGTCGGCGGCCATGCTTGGGGCGCATTTCTTCGCTTCCCTCGATGGTTTGGCTAGGGTCCATGCCGCCTGCTGTCGTATGGTGGACATCATTATCGTGTCAAGCCCGATGCTAGTTCATGATGCTATGAGCATCCTGGTGTGGATCGGGCCGCTCGTGTACCGGTGGTTGGTGTGGACCAGGCGCTATGTTGGACCGGGGCGAGGCTGCCGCACTCTAAGCCGGGCCTGACGGCGATCGAATGGAGTGATCCGTCTAGTGTGTCTCGTCCCCCCGGTGGGAGAGAGAGGGCGCAAGTCGGAGTCATGACATGGAGCTTTCAGCCTGTTGGACGATGGCGGCTTCTACTAGAACCTAGAGGTTTCGGTAGACTGCCCGCTCCTAGGGGTCGGTAGGCTCAGGAATGCCACGGAGAAGCATTGCCACAGCGGCGATGTTCTGGCCAGCCCAGGTGAATTGAGGGAGATCGTTCCCCTCATTCATGATATCGTGTTGGACCTGATGGGCGTGACCCCAGGCGCCACCCACCAGGCCATGCGCATGGGGCGCAATGGGTTGTACTGACGGCGCCGACGCAGGCGGCGGCTAGTTCTACAGTCGTTGTCATAATTCCTTGGTGTGTGCTTGCACAAATGTGAGGGCCCCCACATGTAGGTCTAGAGCGGTGTGAGTTTGTGCAGACTCCGCAACCATCGACGGCTATCCTAGAGCGTCCACCATAGCGCACTCCTAGGACAGACGGTGGCGGGGTGCCACATCACCGATGCTTGAACCGTCGCTTTCACCCTCACCATCCGGGAGTTCATGGGAAATGGCAGGAACGCAACCTGCCATTCCCATGAACTCAGACATGAGGGGGGATGGTGCTAGCATCCTTCGGAGCCCCTAAGCGTATGCATCCACAGAGGACGTGAGGCCGTAGGGGAATCGATCGTACGGTGTTTGTGGCGTGGGTAGTACATTCCCTTCGGGTGATTGGTGGGAGATAGTAAATAAAGAGCGAGTAGTAGTACGCGTATTACTTATAGTGGGGTTTGAGCAGAGAGTTTACTCGAAATGAAGCACAGATGCCACGTCGTCGAAGTCGCGCATCCCAGAATCGATGGAGGACGTCTCCCCGATGGGCACCGAGTCACGAGTCTTCTTGTAGAGTTGGAGTATGCCGAGTCGGTCGGCGACGAAGTCTAGGCTTCTGAAGAGGAAGGCCTGGGATGGCTCGAAGACGGGTGGAACCCACATCCTGATGGGCGAGAGTGCGGGAAACTCCAATGAGCTAAAGCGAATCGTATCGCCCGAGCCCGCCACGGCGGGGGTGGCAAAAAATGGGCCATCCGATGACCAAAAAAGTGTTGAACGTACAGCGTCTTCCCCACAGACGGTGCCAACTGTCGGTGCAGAAAGTGACCAACTAGTGAATATTTGTAGTTTTGCTGTACGTTATGATCGGAGGTGACCTAGCACTCAATGACACAGGATTTATATTAGTTCGGGCAACGTGCCCTATGTTTAGATGGGGTCGGTCGGTGACTTTATTCCTGAGCCTAGGTGCTCGAAGTTTGTAGTGGGGTTACAAACGAGAGGTAGAAAGATGGGGTGTACAAGAGGTCCGATCGGCTCCGACCGAATGGGCCAAGAGTGATAGGAACTTCGCTATGAGCTAAGTATTCAAGCGTGTGCTTGCGGTCGGAACCTGACAGTTCTGTGGTTGTGAGCTATCGATCTAAGGAACTCTGGCCTACTAGAATCGGTCTGGTCCTATTGGAGGAAGCACACCCCCTTTTATAGATGAAGGGGACAGCTTTACAAGTGAGAGGGAAAGGGTGCATATGCTACTAAGCCATGTTATCCACGCTTACGGAGCCATGTTGCCCACACCGGCGGGTACCAAATAATGGTGGGCGCCTACAATACTGTTGATGTCGCTGTAGAATGTCAGATGCACATGGGAGGTCGTGCTGCCATTTTCAAGAATGCTGGACGTCGGTTCCTGCAAATACTATTTGATGCCTAGAGGCATGTGAGGAGCCATGCTATGTTCACCTAGTATGGTAAATCCTGGTGCTCATACCGCTATCGATGTCCAGAGACACGCAGGGGGTCTTACCGTATGGGAGTTTTAGTGGCCCCTACAATACTATAGAGGGAGATGTTGGCGCCTACAATACTATTTGTGTCAGGGTGGCTGCAGAGTACTGTTCTATGCAGGGTATGGTCCCTGGTATAGTGGTTTTGACTTGTGAGCCTTGCCTTGCCTTTCTCCGCACGCCTTCTGGTTCCTCTCGAATGGGCGTCCCCAGTCGGATGGCTCCAGTCAGCTCTGAGTGCGCTGGTCAGAGAAGAGCCATGAGCAGGGTTCTTACAAGCCCTGGTCGGAGGGACGCAGGGTCAGAGTTGGAAGTAGGGCTTGGGGCAGGCCTTTCGATCGGAGAGGCCGTCTGGAGATGGCTGGAGCCTGAATCAAGCGCTTCGGTCGGAAAGGTGGGCCAAAGTAGCTGACGAGCGGGCGTTTGCTCTTCTTGCGCCTGGCCTTCCAGTCGGTTGCTGGTCTGCCCCTTTGCCCTATTGTTTTTAGGCACTTGAGCCAAGCCTTGGTGCAGAAGCCGGTCCCCGAGGGACCCTGGGTTTATGAACCCGACACCAAGTGTCCTAGCACTATTGTAACACCCGGTTTTAAGAACAAAACTAGATACACACCACATGTGAGCCTAGGAAGTCAAATCTCACATATAGCTATAAATAAGGGTAATATCAATAGACAATGCTCAATAGATAATGTACTTAGTATAAAGAATATAACCTTAGATAGCAAACATTCTTAAGAAAGCAACAAGTTTATTCACAAGCCCATATAAACTGCGATTAGCTTTTAATGAGTCATCTTTTAGCAATTGGGTGGCAACAAGTTTATTCACAAGCCCATATAAACATATGATCAGGTAACACATGAACAATGAATAGCATCAACAATAATCATTAATGAGCATTTTATTATTAGTATCATCAGTGTTCATCATCTATTCCGTAAATGTTCCAAGGTCACTCATGACTGTGAGCACGACTGATATACCAGTTTTACACTCTGCAGAGGTTGTACACTTTCACTGTGAGTCATGATTTACCCTTTCGCTCGAGGTGATCTGCCTCTTGACCCACTACCAAGGAAGGTCGATAGGGTTCACTATAAAGCCTTTCAAAGATTTGTCTAACAAGTTAGGGCCATTAGATTTACTCGGCAAACAGATATAGGAACCCCCTATCGAATGGCGCAATTTCGCTGTAACTCTGTTCACATGTTTATATTCCATTGTTCAATTAAATTGTTCATCACTCTGATAATATGATTATATTCTGTTGTTATACTAATAAATATTATACTTTGATGTTGTATTAAAAGTGATGTAAGCTTTATTCTCTCATTTGTGATCCTGATGGAAAAATATGGATTTTTGGGTTCTTCCTCGGGTCTGCCCGATAGGACTGCATGATTTGGTGTTCTCTCTTGAGTGCTTAGTCTCTAATGGAAGACGAGCACTCCTAAGAGGCATTAGATTAGGTGGTTCTGCCATAGGTGGTATCAAAGCATAAATGAGAAAATAAAGCTTCGAAAATCTTTTCAAAAATAAAATTTGACAACAAATTCTTTTTAAAAGAATATGATGTTTGTATGCGAAGTTATATAAGTAGCCCTACTACTATGGTTATGTATCCAGGATAGATGGCACTCTACTGACTTAGGTAGGTTTAATCAATTTTTTTGTAGGTACACTAACTCAAGCATAGTCCGATAGTATCAACTAGCTATAGGGAGAGAACGATGTGCCAAAAATCTAAGAACGGTTGCCCTATATGTTGGCAACAGTGGAAGGATGTATAGGATGTGCATCCATGCATATCCTGTTTGTGCATTGTAGTGCCGTATTGCTTGAAGATACGCCATCCATAGGTGTCACACGTGTCGTATTGTGCACAACTAATGTGTTCCTGTTCCAAAGTTAAGTCTGCACTGTGGCTTCATGCTCCACGTTCACCTATGGTTCACGCATGGTGTGACCCACATCTCCCCATACCCCTTTACTGTGCTCTTGTCGGACACCTGCCCCACGGTCGTACTAGTTAGCAATGGCCTCAGACATCGTTCGCCTTGAACGCGTGGAATTTGGTCGATTCATTCATAGTGCCCCACACAGGAACCTTGGTGGACTATGCCAGGACCACTGAATGCTCCGCCTTTATAAGCAGAGTCTGGCTTAGCCATTAGTATCACCACTCGTCGCACTTTAGCTCGCTTAGCTTTTCCTTTGAGCTAGCTTTTTGCTCAGCCTTCCTCACTACCACCGCTAGAAATGGTAGGAGCCTGGGTTAGTACTTACTACCTGAATGTTGAGGGTTTTCCTAGAATCCTGCATGCCACCATGCACAAGCTCATAGTCAAAGATCATCCTGAGTATGAGGAGCATGGCACCGAGCGGTGTGAGGTTACCGTTTACGTTGGGAAGAGTGAAGAGTTCCTCGACCTCACTAAAGCCTAGAGTATGACCGCAACTAGGTTTAGCTTCATCGACACCTACCAGGTTGTGGCCCATAAAGCCTTGCGGCACCTCTGCCAGATCTATGAAGAGCCTATTGCCCGTACCCCCATGAGGTTCTTTCTACCTTTGGATAAGAATCGGTAGGCATGGAGGGCTCGCATGGAGGCCTTGCAAGGGTAGGATGGGCAAGAGGATAGTCTGCATTTGACCATGTACCTGCTTGCTCTAGATGAGTAGTATGACCGGTATGCCTTGGAACTGAGGATCTGCCTCTGGTGAGCCAAGGAAGCTGAGATCTTCAATCGGATGCTCTAGGTGTAACTTGCCGAAGCGCATGCCAGTGCAGCAGCTGATGAGAGCTAGAAGACTGCCATGTCGGAAGCCCTAAAGGAGGCTAAAGATCGGCATATCCATCAGCTGGGTGAGGCCTATCTATTCACTAGGGCCAAGCAGAGGACACTAGTTGATGAAAGGCAGGATGCCCCAATTTTGGAGGGGATCCCTATCCACCAGCCTAAAAGAAGGAGAATCGATGATGCAGAACCGCTAGCACCTCCACCTTCGGAAGTGTTAGAAGCAGAACCCTTGGTTCCTCTCACTCAGCCATTGCCCTAAGAAGATGTAGATCCGTAGCTAGGGTGGGAGAAGAATCCACCGAGCCTAGAAATGAAGATGTGTGGTCCCGAGTAGATTAGTTGCCTTGGGATGTTATACTCATAGTAGTAGTGCTTGTTGTCACTATTCTATGGTATTATACTCTTGCCATTGTTGTTGGTCCGTAGTTGAGATCATCCGTTGTAGGGAAGGCAAATGATGTGTCATGAATGGGAGCCTAAATGCCTATACGTTGTACCCGTATAAGACCATTGGAATATGTATTTTGTTATTTTGCTGTGTTTATTGTGTTCATCTACCTTAAGTTTTGTTAGATGTGCTTAAAGTTTTGAAGGGCAATGTTAAGCGGGTTACAAGACAAGTTGCCATTCAGATACTAGCAGATCAGCCATGATTGGAGAACATAGGACGCTAATCGCCTAATTGTGGATGTCCCAGCAGAACACTTGAATCTCTTTAAATCAAATCTGCCATTGGATTTGAATTCCTTGTCCCTTGTTGTGAAGGAAACCCTTGTTGTTTGAATCTTCCCTGGCAATACTCCTCTTGCTTAGTGGTCTATGACCCCACCGCCTTCATGGCGTGTAGTTGGTAACAGTTGCCTGGTTAAAAGCTTATGGTGTCACGATGAAACTGAGGGCTCCCTGTGGAACAACTACCACATGGTGACGCTGCTCGGCATGTGCTAGTATCGAGATTGTTAACCAAGTACCTTTACCAAGTTGCACTGTCATACCACTTTTGCTACAAAATATTTTCCTTAAAAATATTTAGGTGTTCAAACGGGAAATCCACAATAGGTTGATGATATAGTGTTCTCTCAAGGTAAGCAAGAGGAGGTGGTTTTGGAGGAAGAAAGTATGGCATGGTTTCAGTCTACATGAAAGATAGATGTGGTCGAGTAAAGATAAGAAAAAGAAGAGTAGTAAAGAAGGCTAGTCATGGATAGTCGGGAGTAATTGTAAAAGCTTGAGGGGATGTCATGTCTTAAGCCTATGTGTAGTTGATCATGCTACACATGATGGGTCATTTCGTTGCGTGCTCTGTGAACGCTGTCTGTATCGGGTCCTTAGCTCCCTGTTCTCATGTGGCCGTGGCATCATGCCGCACTCGTTGTCTTTGTGCACTGTGCGTTTCTCCTTTTCCCAGCATCCAATTGGCTCTTGACTCTTACGCCTCGTCCCTCGTACCGGACCCCCTTTCCCTCTCCTTTCTTTCTTCTTTTGGGGACATGATCGCCCGCACGCCTCCCTCATCGAGCGCACCCTCATATCTCCTCTCCTTTATTTCCCATCCGCTCGCTTGTGCAGGGAGCGCACCATGGCCATGTTTATCCCCATGGCATGACCCGTCTGTGTATTCCATCCATGTCATCTCCACTTTCGGTGTGTTGTGCCCCACCTCCATTCGCTGTTATAAGATACGCTTGGTCCTTGCTCTTCTTCTTCATCCCCATTCCCCTCGCATTCAGAGTAGAGCTACGAGATTTAGTCGTCATCTGAGGAACTAGGTTCGTTAGTCTAAGGTGATGGTGTAATCTAAGAAAAAGAAGGATTTGGTTTTGTCGAAGAAGTTCAAGTTCCCTTGTGTAGTTTGGTCTTAGGGTTCACAATGTTTGAGTTCTAGGAGTCCTATTTCTGGATCTGTTGGTGATATGCCATGTTTTGGATAATCATTATCTTGTTGTTTCTCCATTGCCCTTGTCTATCGCGACTTCTGGATTAAGTCTCGGTTGTACCAGATTGCTCTTAACCATGTATCTCTGAACCCCCATGTGGTTTAGTATTCGAAGTCGTGTAACCTTTCATGTAATCCCTGATCTATGGAATGTAATCGTGTTTCCCCTCTTCTAGTTCTTGCTTCGAATCCCAGGACAAGATTCTTTTTAAGGGGGCTTGGTTGTAACACCCCTGGTGTTACGAGCTTGTTTAGCACCATGATTTAGTCCTAAGTAAAATTTTTGAAATGAGTTTCTCGGAATTTTTAATTTAAAACGAACTTAAGGCAATAAGCGAATCCTATGTGACTTAGTTTTGTGGACTCAAATAAACACTCAAGTTAAATTACGCAGTGCGTAGAAATATTTAGGAATGTCAAACTAACGAGAAAGAGAGCGCAGCAGCTTCGTTTATTTTTTCGGCGTACATCATATTTGTGGCATGGCAATTATTCACCGTCTCGTCTCCCGTCATTGCGTGGCAGTGCAAAGTCTCCTCATCCATCACACCCTATTTGTCTTGTTGTTTGCTGCCATTTTTCACGCTGCCGCATGTGGTTCTGTCCCACGTTGTGCCTATGAAATTGATGATGAACCGCACAGCTCCTCACTCTCTCTCTCACGTCTATCTTCCGTGTCTCCCTTGCTTTGCCTCTGTCTACCCCTATCTTATCTCTATCTTGTCTATCTTGCCTCTGCTCCTCGTGTTCACGAACCCAGCTAGCATTAAATAGAAGCGAGTCCCATATGTTCTCTCATCACCTTGATCTCCTTTTCTGCCCACCACCACCGGTCACCGCTGCTGCCCTGCAACACATACCGTGCCGCTTTTCCCACCATCGTCGCTCGATTCTTCATGCGCGCGCAAAGCCATGACCACACTAAGGACCGCATCAAGCTGCACCATCATTGGGCTACCGTGTCGCATCTAGCCACCCACGCCCCTTGTCCTGCTCACCCTTCTCACCCGCACCGATGTCATTCCTTCCCTGCGCGAGTCCCCATGGCTGCTTGGGACAGCTGCCCACCAGGACCTGCGCCGCACCACCGCAGAGCACCACGCCATTGCCCTATGCCATGCCTCCCTCTGTCGTCGCGTGTGCACGAGAGCACGCGGCCCACACCATGTCGGGCCTCCATCTCTTCGGTGTTGCCCCTTTTCGAGCACCTCCTCCATGGCCCTATGTCGCGTCCATGTCGTCACTCCACCATCTCTGCGCCGTGTTTCTGTCCGGCCGCGCCCACGGTCGCTGTGCCGGCCCTTCCTCGTGCGAGCACAAGCGTACCCCCGGTCCCACTACTCCTTGACCCGCTGCTGCCCAAGCGTCCATCACCAGCCTCAACTCCTGCCATCCGTCGCGTGTCCCGCGGAATGCCCTGGACCATGGCCCTCAGAGTCGGCGCCCCCCTCGTCTTCCTTCTCGCAGCGTCGCCGCTCTCCTCCCTCACCGAACCTCGCACGTAGCTCTGCCTCACCTACTTCATGGTGCCATCCCTCTCAGGCGCCCCCTCTGCCTCTGACCTATGCCCTCACTAGCTGCCGTGTTGCAGCCTCACCGTCGCGTCGTCACTACCACACGCCATCACCACCGAGCCCGCATTGCCACGCCGCTGCCACCTACCGTGTCTGCTTGCGGTCGCTAGTCGCTATGGTCGGGTTGCCAAGGGCTACTATGGGCCGGCCTAGGCTCTGGCGTGGGTGCAGCCAAACACCGCCTTGTTGTGCAGCCGTGCAGCTCGTCCTCACTACCGACTGGTCGCCCGATGGCCAGAATCGGCAGCCGATTCCATCCACTCCTCTGCTCTATATCGAAGGGAGAAGAAGAAAAGGTGAGAAGGTGAGAATAGAGGATTTTTTAGGGATCTCAACGTAAAGACCGCGACTCATATGAATAGTATCATATTAAATAGACAAGCATAGGGATGTGTCTACAAAACCGTCATTATGCCTATGGGCTCGGCCGCACTGGGCCGACCTACCACCGTCGTGCCTGCGCTGCGCGTGGGTCATTGCTAGGCAGCAGGTTGCGCGTGCCGCCTAGGCCGTTCGTGTCCCCATGGGTCGTGTGCCTGCTCCCGCGCCTAGGTCGGGCGTGCGCGGACTTCCACTTGGGTAGGCCTAGTGCCGCGTGGTGCGCTGGACTGCGCGCCCTAGTGGGCTGCCCGCGCGGTTATCGCTGCTACTAGGCCAGAATTGTAGAGCACTTTCTAATTTAGCTTGCAAGGTAAACTTGTAAAAATCTATGGTAAATCATAGAAAATCATAAAAATACGAAACCAGTTTTGTTAGTCTCCTAAAATCATGATCTACCTATTAGTATATTTTGTTCACATAGTTTGATAATATCCTTGGAAGCTATATAATTAATTTAAGGTACTTAATATTGTAAAAATACAAACTTGTATGAATTGTTGTGATAAATTGGTAATAGTATTGAATCTAAAATTTGTATGGTAGGCTTCTAGCAATATTAGGTACTCACTATAATTTTTGTAGCTCCGGAATAATTAGTTTGCTAAATAGATAATGATGTCCTATTGCAAATAAAGATTAAATTGATATAATACAATAAAAAACAACCTTGGTTTATATAACTAAAATAATTGTTGGGAAATAATGCCTTATCCGACAACGTGTATATGTAGCCTAAGTATGGTCATAGTTAGAACTAGCCCATTAACTTGGGAGGCGTAGATCGTATTTTACGAATCACAATTTCAGTCGATTAATTATGTCTTTGCATTGCATCGTATTGCATATCATATAGGTATGATGATGGATCAACGAATCAAAGGAAGGATGAGTGGGAATCTATAGATGGTGTGATAGTATTCTCTCTAGGAGATGATGCGATGGGCTTTCTATTCAGTTGATGTGGATGATCCAAAGATGCAGATACTAACTTTTGGTTATATTTTACCCAAGCAAGCCCCGGTGCATAACCCCTACTTTTCTATAGTTTAAATTATATTTGTGCATTAAGTTTTAAGGAGTTGAATGAAACCCACTTGCATATATATATCATTATCCTATGAGTCTTACTAGTATTATAGGATCATGTAGATTGCTATGCTACAGGACTCCGGTAGAAGTCGAGTGATTACCTATCACTCGCGAGATATAGGAAATATATTACTGGATTATCATCACTTGGAAAATATAAATGGTGAAAAGGAAAAATAGTGACCGGGTAGGAATATGGTTTGGGTATTGGTGGGTGTAAGAGGTTGTGTCGCCGTTGACGTGGGGTATGGATTTGTTACACTGTTTTCCTAACTGTGTCGGTTAAGGACCGATCATTGCATAAGCCATCGAGGCAAGTCACATACTTATTATCCTAAGCACATACTTGGGTATAGGCGTTTGGAAGACTTGTTGCTCTCTTATCGTGGGTTTCAGCTCTTTTCCGGACCGACTGTCAGGGTTTTTTTGGTGGAGAAGGTCCTTGCACTACACTGAGTCCAGGACCCAGGGGCAGGGGCCTGGAATCCCAGTTTGGACAGGGATCTAGGACCCTTGGATAGGAGAGTGATGGGTTGGTCCTACGTATACCTTGGGTACAAGCAGGGCATGTGTTTTTGGGGTACCCAGCTGGGGGCATTTATTCATGAATCATCGGGCGATCCGGTACAACTTGTTTCATGCCTAGCATTGTAGTAAGAACTGAAAGATGAAAGATGGAAGATGGAAAAAGGAAATTTGATTGCTTACCACCTGCTTGAAAGTAGCATAAGTGCTTACATAGAATGGTTAGTTAATGAACCAATGTGGTTATTAATAAAAACCGAATATAAAGACGCACGCTTAGTAATGCTTCCTGCAAATACAATAAACCCATAAGCCAGATAGCCTTACATATTCTTATAGTTTTTTCTTTCCTTCTATCGGATAAGTCTTGCTGAGTATAATTAAGTACTTACGGTTTTATTTCCTCTATTGTAGGTGACAGGTGGATGCTATAGCTGACCTTGTATGTGGATTCCTCCTAGTGGGCTCAGAGAGGATTTCCTTACGCTACGATCATATTTTTTATTTATAACTCTCACTAAATATTTTTATAAAGGAAAGTTTATAATCTATTGTCCTAGTTTATTTATTAATGCTTCATCATGTCATAAATAGATGTTTAATTCTGCTATAACTCTGTTCACATATTTATATTCCGTTGTTCAATTAAATTGTTCATAACTCTAATAATATGATTACATTTCGCTGTTATACTAATAAATATTATACTCTGATGTTGTATTAAAAGTGATGTAAGAAATGGTTAAGAATGATGTAAGCTTTATTCTCTCATTTATGATCCTAATGGAAAAATGTGGATTTTTGGGTTCTCCCTCAGGGTGTGTCCGATAGGACCACGTGATTTAGTGGTCTCCCTTGAATGCTTAGTGTCTAATAGAAGATGAGCACTCCTGGGAGGCATTAGATTAGGCGGTTCTGCCACACAACTCTAATCACTCTAATGTACTCGTCACCATCCAAGGCACTAAGCAACACACTTGTGGCTTGACCATTGAGGTGAATGGTTCTCATTTCTTCTAGTGTTGAGTTCTAGGGATCAACTGGTGGTTCAAATTCATTGCAAACAATCTCCCAAATACTGGGTGAAGACCTATAAGATAGGCTCTCATCAAGTGCTTCCACTTGGCAAAGTTAGTCCCATTGAAATGAGGTAACTTGCCTACGAGCACAGTGATGAAAGACCTCCGATCATGGTTAGTCATAGGAATAGAAGAATATTTAAAGAATATGGCGGCACATTTGTTGTTGTCGGTCTTGTCCTTTCCTTTCTCCTCCTTGTTCCCCTTCGACACTTGGTATGACTCATCATCATCTCTATCTTTGGAACTACTTAATATGCTTGATGATGCCATTGTTGCTTTCTCTTTTTCTTCCTTCTTCTTCCTAGCTTCTCTTTTTTTCTTCTTGCTTCTCTCTTGAGCCTTCTTTCTTCTTTACTTTGCTTCTTCTGCTCTAATAGCTGCTCCTCCTTCTCTCTTGCTTCTCTTTATAGCTTCTTTCTTCTTTCCTTCTTCTCTCATTCTCATTGAGAGCTCCTTCGGCATCGGTGGCCTCAAGATGTGGTAGCGTGGTGTTGCTTGCTATCAACATGCCTAGCTCGCTACAGTCCATGTCAATATCCACCCACTTCATACCACTAGTTTCTCCTCTAGGCTTCATACCTCACGCAGTGAAGCGTATATGAGGTAACCTTCTCTGATACCACTTGTAGGATCTCTAGTTGGCCTAGAGGGGTGAATAGGCCTGTCAAAACAAATACTTAAACTTTTATCAAATTCACCCTACGACGCTGCTGCTCTGGAGGGCGGCACTACCAGACTGTGGCATTGCCGGACCAGAATAACAGCACTACCGCACCTACAGACAACTTCGAATCATAGATCAAAATCCATGAATGAAAACTTAGATCAGAAAAATTTCCTAGCTTACTGCAGGTATGACAATCATAGATCAAGAGCTAGAAGTGATAGGAACACCACACACAAGTAGATCTACTAGAAATCCTAGAAATCACCTCAACCACAATATGTCTTGCAAGTAATGTAAAACAAGCATAAGTGACACAATGATTTATCCTGTAGTTTGGCTCGCCACCAAGGTTTGCCTACCTCCATGTTGTTGAGGTTAGCCACTAAGGCTTAGGGCTTTCCAACCCTTCCTCGTTCTTAAATTAAGAGACTTAACTCTTGAGATGAGGGGTGTATTTACTAACTTCAAGAGATGGTTACAAACCTCCCAAGGCTATCACACAAGTTGGCAAGCTCCACGGGCGACGCTCTAGCCGGCTAGGAGCCAAGCTCCAAGAGTAACAAACACAAACATCGGCCAAAATGTGAACCAAGTGCTCTTTAGAGTGGGGGAATCAATGGAGCTACTCTCTAATCGAGTTTTGGACCCTTTTCCCTCAAGGATTGATGGGGAAATCAATAGATTTGCTTGGGGGCTTGAGGTCAACAATGGAGGAAGAGAGAGCTCCTGCTCTATTTTGGATGTACTGAAGTGAGAAAGAAGAGGTAGAGAGCTGTTGGGGAGCAAGGGGAAAGGTATATATACCCCCTAGCCCCCAATGGTCACCGCACCTAAGAGGTCGGGTGAGACGGAGCCCATAGCCTCGAGATCGAGCGAGACGGAGCCCGTACCCAAGGGGTTAGGTGAGACGAAGCCAGTGGCCTTGAGGTCAGGTGAGACAGAGCCTGCGACCTTAGGGTCGAGCAAGACCTTTTAATACATCTTGAGCCATCTAGGGAAGTCAGCGTGGACACTAATTTCCTTATGCCACGACTCAAGTGCGGCAGTGCCTCTCTTCAAGTGCGGCAGTGCCACACCACGTAAGACAGCAAGGATAATAGTAAAGTGTAGACTATCTTGATTGTGAATCTGAGGATGCATATGGTTGTTTGAGCACTTGGTAGAACATATTAGCTTAAGCAATGTGTCCCCCTTTATAGTATGGCTTTTCCTTTACTCAAATTCAAAATATAAAAGAATTTAAACCTCCTTTGAGTTTGAAGCCATCTATATTTATAATTAGGGGCTCCTCCGTTTTGTGTAGCATCCTTGAACATGAATTCCCTGCTTATCATCTCGATAAAATCTCGTTAGTTCTCTAATTACAAGGTCATTACCACCAAAACTCATAATTAGGGCTTGATTGCACTTTCACCTACACTAGGGCACCCTAGAAGGTATATAGTTAGGATCTATAGGGATATGATGGATGCAAAGAGCAGGGCTAATTTCCTTTAGGTCTTGGAGCGAGTAGCCAAAGGCAGAATAATGCTTTTCTAAGATAGTTAGCAAGCATAGGGATTCTTCCTAAGAGAGTTTATCACTTATGTTCACAGGAGAATCCCAATCATTATTAAGAAAAGCATATCTAAGACCAGAAGTCCAGGGTTTAAGCTCAATGGTGGGCTCAGGTGGTTTCAGTAATTCATCTAAAGGTTCGGATTCTGTTGGATTTTCATCTTCCTCCTCGATGAAGAACTAGGCATCATCTTCAAGGTTAGGTTCGATCAAATAATCAAGAGATGCAACCTTAAGCTCTTCTATTGGGTCTTCCTTAGGAATTGGCTCACTCTCAGCATTTAGAGAATGAATAATGGGTATAGAAAGTTTAAAGTTTTTCCCAAGTCTTATATTCAACTTCCCCATCTGGCCTTCTTGGATAAGTCTTTCAATTGGTTGTCTTATCAACAAGTCAAACTCCATAATATCAAAGATATAAAAGCTCAAATGAACTCTAGTTCTATTGACATGGATAGGGAGGACATACAAAATTCCCAAACTCAGGAGAATGTGTCCTGAAAGACCTTTCAATAACTTTGTTGTAGGGGTTAATGGCATGTGTTCCAATAAATCAAGAGCAAAAGATGCAGACATGATATTAATACCCACAACTAGATTGTAAAGAGCATTGAAAGGAGCTTTATTAATTTGGCAATGAATGGAAATAGAAGGTGAATCTAAGCGAATCACATCAGAGGAAAGCTCTGACTCTTCTAGCCATTTATTACTTATAATAGACACTAGCTCTTTCGTAGTCCTTTTAAGGAAAGCTTCCTCAGAAGGATCTAAAGGTTCTACATGAGATGATGATTTCCTAGACTTCTAGGGTCTCCTCATGGTATGGTAATTCAAGGTATTTCCATATTCATCAAAAAGTTAATCCTCGAATTCCAACATAAAATCCGAAATCGGAGTTTCCTCCTTTTCTGGTGGTTCAGGATTTGGGACAGCTGAAGTTGGTGATGGGTCTAGTAAAGATTCGGGTTTAGCTATCTAGAATTCTTCTTCTAATGGCTTGTCTTCTTCCTCCTTAGGGATGTTCTCTAAAAATTTCGTAAGAATGCTTCTCCTTGCATTTGTGGAGACATGCAAGAACGAGCCTCTTGAGGCCATATTAAGAAGTGTTAAGGATTCCCTATCAAGACCCATATAAAAGTGTTGAAGATGAATAGGGTCTTGAATGGCAAGGTCAGGGCCAGTATTGATAAGAGTATTAAAGCATTCCCATGCCATGCCTAGAGATTCTTTTTTCTTTTGTTTAAAAGATAGAACCTCTGAACGAAGTTTGTCTACCCTAGAGATGGGAAAGAATTGCAAGCAAAAGCTAGAACATAGGGCCTCCAATCTCCTTGTCTACTCCCTATAGTGTGAGATTGTACTAACGTTTAGCTTTTCTCGTCAAGAAGAAAGAAAAAAGCTTCCATCATAAGGTTTCGTCTGACATGCCTACAATAAGCAAGCACGCACATGTCTGCTCAAACTCATTTAAGTGAGAATAGGGGTTTTCATCAACTTCGCCTGAAAAGGGTTGATCCTAAACCATATTAACTAAACACGGGCACAACTCATAGTCAGGTGTTAGGATAGGCTTTGAAGACTCTTTTAGCTATAGGCTACGCTCATGGGTGCACCATATTGGTAAATAGGGGTGGATTCTAGATCCATGGTAAAAAAAATAAAAGAATAAAATAAAAGGTAAAAGTATAATACAATGATAAGCTAGGTTCAAAGTTAACTCAGCAACCATTCCCCGACAACGACGTTACAAATGCTTGTTGATATAAATTAATACACACAGAATAATCTACAAGCATACAGATATTATACCGTTATAGCACTTCGCCGAGTAACCCAGTTTTATATCGAACCCAAAGGAACGGAGGTGAGAATAACCAATTCTAACTTAACTCAACTTCACAATCAAAGCTAGATAATAAGATCATAGAGGAGACTATGAAGGTCTTCTAGTTCTAACTTCGATAAATTTTGTCTTCTATTGTTCAATTTTGGGATAATACTAGAGAAAACATAGACAAAGTATGTTTCCTATAGAATACTGTCCTGCTAGTACTATTAACAGGAGGTGGACTACAGAGGATTCAATGAGGCTATAAAAGTCACCCTCGCGAGCTACCACCGATCCAAAAAATGGGGTATATGTATGAGTAATCGAGTCTAAGCACCATGCTTACACTACGAATACTACTTTAATCCAGGAGCTACAAGGATTAAAGTACTCAAAAGAGAGTCGCAAACCTAAAGAACAATATGAACAAGATGCTTACTTGAATTAGAAGTCGATTACTAAAGAAATCTTAGAAGCAAGCTTAATAAGAACTTGATTCCACCAGGTACAAGCTGTAGAGAGAGCACCAACAGGTCGAGACTCCTCCAAAACTCTTCCCTCACACTCTATCTCTCTATCTCTAATACAAGACTAGATTCTATCGAGGACTAATCTTCTCTTGATTGCTAGCCCTGATCCTGGTGGACATATAAATTAGGGTTTCTAGCTTCTCAGCTCTCAGGATTAAATGAGGCTTATGCCTAGGGGGAGAGGAAGGGGCTAGATTATATAGCCCTAGGTGTCTAACGTGAGCCCTTAGATCAAACCGACTTAAGTAATGGCTTAGATGCATTCTCAAAGGTGGTAGGGAACCGACGTAGGAAGTTGGCTGATAGGTGGGCCCATCAGGGGCTGGGAGACTTGATAGTGGGGCCGGGGCGGCCTCACATGTCATCCTCTGGTCCTCTGCTTTGGTGATGTGGCTCCTAGATCCTTCTAGAGTCTTCTGACGTAGATACCGCAATGGGATTCCATATTTTCCTTTGACGATTAGGTCCTCCTTGGTGGTTTTTTGATTAAATCCTGCTGAAAATATAGATTCATCAAAACTCATGGAATTTGTCAGTTTAAACCCCTAAGTCTACTTTAGTGATTCATTTATACCCTTATGCATGTTTAATTGATGGATAAAATATGTATGATAACTACCGTCAACACGCTTCCATCTACAACAACTCTTGTAGAGAAGATGGCCTCCAACCAAGGTTGGAATGAAGATCGACTTTAGACCCACAAGAGGGGTGGAGGTATGCATCAACTCAAGGAAAGATATATGTCTGCCAAGATGGACCTGCTGATGAAGAAGCTCGAAGACCGAGCTAATAAGAAGAAAGAAGTCAAGCGCATCCATGATTCTCGCATGATATGTGAAGAGTGTGGAAACACTAGGCATTCAGGGAACAACTGCCCTAAAACTCATGAGGATGTGAACTTTATCAACAACAACTACTATTGTTTTCAACAAAATCAAGGATGGAACCAGCAACAAAGGCTAAACTACTAAAGTAACTACCAAGGTAACAATTATAATAACTTCAATCAACCACCCTTGAGAGAATTAATTGCTAGCCAATCTAGACTCATGGAAGGATTATCTAAGAAGGTAGCTATCAATGATAAAATTCTAGAAAATATAAGTAATAGAATGGATAGCTTTGCTTCTGCCATTAAGAACCAGCATAGCATTAATAAAATGATAGAATCACAAATAGCTCAGCTGGTAGCTGCTGTTCCTCCGTCCGACAAAGGTAAGATTCTAGGGCAACCGGAAGATCTAGAAACTGTAAATCTTGTCGATATTCACAATGCAGCTTACTACTACACGGAGCCATCGACGGAAATGTGGATAGATTATACCTTATCGAAAAAGAAGAGCAATCTAGGGAGACCTATCATCCCCATCGCCATTGGACCTCACATCTTCTAGGAAGCTGTTTGTGACTTCAAAGCAAGTGTTAGCATCATGCCAAAGGTAATTAATGAGAAAATCCTAGGAGATCCTTTGTTGTACACAAATATACGTTTGCAGCTTGCAGATCAGTCACTTTGCTACCCCAAGGGAGTTCTTGAAGACGCCATCATACGAGTAGGACAATCATATGTTCTCGTAGACTTTGTGGTTTTGGAGACAGGTGGAGATGAAAGGGCACCCATCATCTTGGGCTGACCTTTTCTAAGCACCACAAAAGCCATCATCTACGTGGACAGTGCCAATATCTGCTTTACAATCAAGGACAAGAAAGATAAGTTTTCTTTCAAGAATCATATCCTACAATCTCCTAGACATCCGTAGATGTTGTACCTGTCCGAAGACACAACAGTGACTAAAAAGAAGAACAACAGAAGAAGAAGGAAGAACAAGGTTAGGCAGCCACAAGAAGAATCTGTCAACATGATCAACACACTCAGATCAAAGTACGACCATCTCCTCGCTTCACCATTCCTTGCCAAGAAGGATGATCCTAGTGTACCGATGATCGAGTGTACCATTGGACAAAGAATCTTCCACAATACCTTCCACGACATTGGATCGGGTGTCAACATAATGTCCAAAGTAACATATGAATATTTATTTGGTAATGAACCCTTATACCCTACATATATGCAGTTGTAGATGGCAGACCAATCAATCTGATTCCTGTAAGGAATAACAAAGGACGTTATGGTAAGAATACATGACCACTTTGCTCCTGCCGACTTCATGGTTTTGGACATTGGAGAAGAAGAAGATGATACACCCATCATCCTAGGAAGATCGTTTCTCAACACCACTAATGCGATCATCTACGTCGGATCTGGACAAGTCCACTTCCAATTCTCTAGAGAGAAGGTACGCTGTTATTTCAATAGTTATACCACTTATGAGCAGCCGAAGAAGAACCGCTCTAGGAGGAGACGTCGATCATCTCGACACCAAAATAATCAACTCCCAAGGGATGAAAGGAAAGAACCTGAAGAACCCGTGAAAGACGAACCTACTCTGTCTAAGTCCAGCCTACAAACCAAGTAGGTGTGGAAAGAAAATATGACATCATCCGAGTCACTATCATGAAAGGTACAACTATCAAGGTCTCCATCTCCGAGACCAACAGATGCACCCAAGGAATAAACAAGAATGGAGTAAAGTCCTGTCCGAAGGACTTAAAAATCCGAACTCTCACCGTAAGATAACAACGGTAGTTATCTATATTTACTTTCAAGCATTGCATAACTTATTTTTCACCTTAGCATATTTACTTTTCTTCATTAGTGTTGCATTTATAAAAGAAAAAAATTATTGCATCATAAATTCTAAACCCCATGTGAATAAATCTATGATGTATAAACAACCGCAGGAATATTCACCGTGGTGGCATAAAAATAAAAATGCCATGCATACGTATTTCCTTTTCTGCATATAACAAATAGAAAATCCGAAAAAATGATGAAAATGAATAAGACAGACATCCTGCTAGAACTTTATCAATTAGAGAATATGTTTAACCTCACAAGAACAACAAATCTTCAAAAGGCTGACCGCTAACCCCTTATTCTAATTCATGCCACGAGTTTTGATGTTCTTGTTGGTATTTTACAGGATGGTACATATGATTAAGAGCGAGTTTACCCGGTTGTCTTCATCTCACTCCACCCGAAGTACATCTTCCTAAACCAATCCCTGGATGGATGAGAAGGACACCTGCTGACGAACCCACTCAAAAAAGGATCACTCAACTTACAATATCTAGCTTGGGGGAAGAGCATTCCCCATGTATCTAGCTAAGTATTTCTTTCTATTTACTATTTTTATATTTGTTATATATTTGCTAAAGAAATAAAAAATGCATAACAAAGTAAAAAAATAATAAAAAGTTATCTTAGCTAGTTATATATTATTAGGGTGTGATTTTAAGTCTTGAAAACAAAATAAAAAGGTGTGTTTAGTTTTCTTTAAGTTATGTTTTTAGAGCTAAAAAAATATAATAAATAAAAAGAGCTCTGAAGTTAATCTCTTGAAATATAAATGATGAATAGTTGCTCTATGGTAATTCCTTTCAAGTACCTAGTTTTTAGTCTTGAATTCTTCTGAGTTTTGAATATGACTATTTTGATATAAGTATTTACTTTAAACTTGAAACTTGTGGGTATCATATGCTTGATCTAAGTATAGGTAATTGACGGATATGATTTGAGAAGGTCTAAGCTACTGTTTATCTTGTTCCAAGTGATACTAAAGTTATATAGATTTATCTTTTAAAAAAACACAAAAATGCTATATGATGAGTTCCTGTATAACAAAGCTTGAATTCCTACCAGAGCCATATATATTTAGACTAAGAACACTTCTACTCATATATGCTATTTGCTTTTGCATTGTGTTCAGTCAAGCTTTGTTGACCCTTACGAAAGATTTTTCATACTCTTAAAATCAAGATCATGTATACACCATCCATATATGCACTACTCTTACACTGAGGAGAGGCGTAAAAACATACCATTCCATTTAGATCCATCTAAAAATATTTTACTCCTACATTAGGAGTGAACACAAAAAATATACCCTATAGAATATCCCCAAATAAATGCTCTAAAGTTCTTGTTGCTATCTTTTAAAAGTTTTGTTGCAGAAAAACAAGCGTGTGGCTATGCAAAAGTTATTCAAAAAAAAGAAAGTGTATTAAAAAAATAGACAAGTGTTCGAGATATCTAAAACAATATATACTCATATGTCAGCCTAAAAAAAGAGAAGAAAGAAAGAGATGAATAAGATAGCTCATGTTTTCTTGCAAAGTTATTTTCAATTTTTAAAAGAGATATATATTTTCAAGGAGCATATTAGAATTAGGTTAGCCACCATATATATATATATATATATATATATATATATATATATATATATATATATATATATATATATATATATATATATATATATATATATATATATATATATATATATATATATCATACATATACACACATGCACATCTTGATTTGATTGTATGACTCAACTCTCTTTGAATCCGAAGTTTGACTTTACCATATATGTAGTGCAAGTATGTTCTTTCATATTTTTTCCACTCCTATGAGTTTCATATAAGCTTTAGTTGTAGAAAGAGAAAGACATAACATCACTATTGTCTTGGTAAGGATCCACAAATAACACATATATTGAGAGATTTGAGAGTGTCATACAATATAAGTTCTGAGTTTTATTTTGAAAATTTATAAAAAAACTCGGAATACTAGTTGAACAAAGAACTTGACACATAGTGCTTGACTTGATCGTTCTGTATTTCGATTGCTCAAGCCCCAAGTGAAGGCTAAGAAGCCCCATGGTTGAAGATAATATGTGTGAGTTTGAAAGTCAGATCAGTTCATTCTAATCTGGAGGAGAATTCTTGTATGAACGCATATGTGCTTTTAAGGAGTTGCTTCGATATTTTCAAAACTCCTGATCCAATTTTTACTAAATTTAATTTTGCTAAGGGACTAGCAAAGATTAAGCTTAGAGTAGTTTCTTGACGATAGTTAACAACTATTATAAACCGTTAAAGAAACATGAATAAGGGCATAAATATGATCACCAATAAATGTATAGGGGTTTAAACTAATAAATCCTATGAGTCTTGTTGAATCTATATTTTATGTAGGGTTTAACTAGAGAAACATCATGGTACATCTATATGTCAGATTTAATTACGTTTATCCGCGTGAAACGAACCATACAAGGTCTAGAAGCTTTTTTTTTCTTTTTTTTTACGGAGAGAGTATGTTTTAGAGGCTTCTGGCCCGGCCCGGCAGCCAAAACCGAAGAGTCACATCCATCTTCCACCCCTTCACCTTCTCCTTTCTTCAGCGCCGCGCCCGTGCACACGTCCGCGCCGTCGAAGCCGGCCCCCAGCCTCGGAGCCCTGCACGCTGCCGCGTAGGATCGGCTCGCTTCTGGGCGTCATTGCCGCCGACCTCCTCGTTCACCAATCTGGGCGTCATGTGCAGTGGAGACTAGGGCATCGATTCCCCTTTTCGGTAAGACGAAGAACCCTAGCTCGCCGTCACGAATTTATGTGGGGAATTGGGGTTTTCCCCCCGAACCGAACCCGAAATTTCATCTCTTTCTCTCTCATCAGTTCGTCGCGGATTTCTCGCTGCGTGCCGTATGGTGCGGCGAGTGATTCTCCAAGAAATCTGGGGTCGCTGATCTGAGGCCGCACAGAACGTAGCGGCAGCAATGATGATGTCGGACGACGACGACGCCGAGCCCCAGCTCAACGCGGTGGAGAGCTACTACTTCGTGGACTCCACGGACGAGAACGAGTCTGTCTGCTTCTCCACCCTGCCTTTCCGGTTCGGGGACACTGATGATCTTCCTGCTTGCAAGAAGAGGCTGGTGCTGCGTGGGACTGGTGACCCGGGCGTCAAGGTGTACATTGAGGTGGTGGCCTGGAGACTGGGGCTCGAGGGGAAGCAACCCCAGTTTGCGGTGCTCACAGCAGAAGGTAGACGTTGGGTACGACTCATTAGGCCCTTGAAGAGCTACGAGGAGATGATCAGGACTGTGCTGATCACGGCGCAGATGCTGCATTTTCTCAGGAGGAAGCCTCATGAGCCAGAGAAAACCTTGTGGAATCACCTTTGCAAAGTTTTTAAGTACATTCCTTGTCACACTCTGTTGCGTTTGTTCTTTTGGCAGATGTTGAACACTGATGCTTACAGATCTGACTTGTGCTTCTGCAGCAAGTTTGATGTCAGACCCTCAGAGGACGATTTCAGGAACCACCGCCCACTGATGAAGCAGTTCGCGACAAAAGATCCTGTCTTAGCAAAATCAGAGGTATCTGTTCTATTCTTGTTATCGAAATTCTCAATTGTGTTTGTTAGCATAGCACAATTGTGTCTATCATGAGCATGAAATAATCTACAAGTTATGAGGGGTTAATAACATAATCACCTAAGGTGGCATTGTAAATTAGAAAAAAATTGACACCCAAGTCGAGGTGAAGAGAACTCAAACCTAGGTGGCGGGGGTGTACACCCACACACCCACACCTCCAGCCAACTGTGCTAGGCTCAGTTTTTGCTTAACTAGCTGTGTTATGTAAAGTTGTAAATATTGTCCTTAACTCCTTAATTTGCAACAAAAAACACATTCTTGCTCTAAGATTGTAATTCTCTGGCATGTCTGTGCTCTACTATCTTTTAGCTACCACTATAACCCTTAGAGATGCAATATTTGATAATCTGGGTTTGTATTGCCATTGATTCGTTGTTTGCTTCTTGATGCTTATAATCTTAGTTGATAATTAAATGTAAAAGGACTGATCTGCACGTGATGCCAACTACAAGGCCTTTCTTCCTTCTCCTATCTCTATAATTAACTAAAGTGATTGGAACAACTTGTCATTGTGCTTGATTGCTGTTATTTGCAAGTCAAACTGACCTGGTATGATGATTATTTGACTGATTTTGCTATGATGATTATCTGATAGATTTTGCAAGTATTTGTTGAAGGAAGATCTAGAAAAAATTTCACTGAGGTATGTGTATATGGTTCTGCATGATATTGAAAGTTTTGGAAGAGAAATTAACCACACATTAATTATTACTCTTAATATAATTTTGACTAGGTTGGTGCTGACCACATCGATGTCAAGCAGCCATTCATCGCTGATGATGAGGACATTGATGAGATGATTGTGGAAGATGCCGATAATGAATCTGATGAAGAGGATGAAGATTTGTTTGATTCAATGTGTGCTATTTGTGACAATGGAGGAGACATATTATGGTAGGTGGATTCCCTTGTGTGATTGAGTAGGCTACCTGAAAATCTTTTCTCTTTTCTTGAGAATCTAGGCAGCTTAGTTAGTATTTAGTTGTTCATGTCTTCAGTTGAGCACACACAGCATAACCATTTCAGATATATTTTACACGAGGCCATAACCATCGCGCCAAGCGGCTAGGATTGCTTTTGTAAACACTGTTTATATTATATACTAAACTTAGG
The DNA here is from genome assembly GCF_019320115.1 of Miscanthus floridulus. Taxonomy (NCBI): domain Eukaryota; kingdom Viridiplantae; phylum Streptophyta; class Magnoliopsida; order Poales; family Poaceae; genus Miscanthus; species Miscanthus floridulus. Next base: position 78,373,280 of record NC_089582.1, read on the forward strand.
AAGGCCCATATGTCATGCCTTAATCGGCTTAATGGCTACCTGTAGAGAGATCAATTGCTAATGTTAGGCTGTGAAGTTTGAACTGATAGTTAACACTATCATCATAAAATCAAAACAGAAGTGGTGGAAGAAGTATAGTGTTTACAAAAATGCTGCTCATTTCACTGATGGAAATTGCATCTTACTGGAAAAATAATATACATGGTCAGAGCTATATGTGTTACTATGAAGTAGATCATAGGAGTTACTCCATATCCTGAAAAGTTTTGTTATGGAAATTCCAGTAGTACTGTTGTTGATATGAAATGAAGTGTGATATATTGATGTACAGAAAGCTCCTAAATTTGATATTACTTTCTCCCCAACTGGATCAAGAGATTTAGTTCTACTGTGACACATGTCACATGAGCCATAACAAAAAGATAGATTTGATGGATTATATTTTGCAAAATCTATACACAAATAACTTCGCTTTTGAGATCAAGTTTAGTCGTAAAGTGCTTGAGTGCAAACCGTGTTCCGAGGAGCAATTTCAAGCTTATACATTCTCTCACAGGTACAGGCTGAGATTATTTAAGTTTATAGTTTTCCTTAATATAGGAGCTGTATTAGGAAGAAGATCATGACAGTAGATGTTGAAGGTCAAGGCATCCAACTTCTATCTATAAATCTTATTCTCTAGATCTTAGCCCCAGCTTTTGCTATCAGGGCACTGACATGCTGGTGATACATGAGCCCACTGGCCACTCACTTGCACAACCTCAGCAGACTGGTCACAGCATTTGTGAATGCATATCAATCATCTGTATGGAATCTGTGGTTGTGTATTTATTGCTTGTGTGTTTATCCCTTGTAAATATTTTGAAAAAAATACTAAATTTCTGAAGGAAGTTTCTATAGACTTTATAGTTCCTTTTATTGCTAATACTTAATACGTAATTGAAACCACCTTGCATAACCTGGTTTATTGTGCCCTGTAATTATCATTTTTCTTATTTCTTCTTTTTTATGTTGAACTTCTTATGATTATCAATTTCCTAGCCATATAATGTCAATAGTCTAATTTTGTCTCGTATATACTTGTTCCAACTGTCCTGTGGCCATATTCTTGTGCTTATCAACATGTTAGCTATCTACTGTCCATATTCTAATCTTTTTCTTTTTGTGGTGTACTTGTTGCATATAGCTGTGAAGGCCCATGTATGCGCTCTTTCCATGCAAAAGAAGGAAGTGGTGAAGACTCCTACTGTGATACCCTTGGATACACTGAGGCAGAAGTTGACGTATGTGTTGTACCTCTAAGTGATGCAAACATTAACTTGAATTTCTTGTTATGATTTTTCTATATTGAAATTGTCTTTCTATTTTTTAGGCAATGGAATCATTTTGGTGCAAGAACTGTGAATATAAGCAACACCAGTGTTTCATCTGCGGAGTGTTGGAACCTTCAGATGGAGCAGCAGCTAAGGTATATTGGTACTCCAAAGAACAAATGGATTTACGAATAAACACCCACTACTTTTTCATCTGTCTTACACCTGCAAAGATCTTTAGTAAGTCTATATACAAGGAATAGGAGGTGAAGGAATATTTTGCTGCTTTCCTCCATTTGTATGTAGGGATGAGTGATCATGCAACAATGGTTGGGCTTATGAGCAAGGATACAAGTGGGTTTTGTTCATGAGTCCACAAATAGGCCATTTTTTCCTGGGATCTGAGGTCTGTAAAAATAACCTATTTGTGGACTCATGGACATGCCCTTCTGAAAATCCACTCATGATACTATGTCATAAGTGGGTCACTGGGAACAACTTTGCTTGTTTTTTTAGATAAGTTGTGGCTCTTGCCCTGATGTAACATCTGTATTAGTTACATCTTTTCACATAAAATCTAATCTGTAGCAGGATTACTCAGAAATCCCTGTAAAAAATTGGTCATTATGACTTTACACTGTTAATCTGGTAGCCTTATGATTTTGATTGGCTTCCATCTGATTTTCAGTTTGCAGTAGTTTCTCCTTGCTGAATACTCCCTCCATCCCATAATAGAAGACCTTCTAGCATTCAAAACTTGTCCAAATTAGTTGCCATTCTCACTTCCCAATACATCTCTCTGTCTCTCCTCATTTTTTGTGCACTCCACCTCTTTCACTTCAACTTGATTCCTGTTTCCAAAGTTAAAAAGTCTTCTATTATGGGACAAAGGGAGCACACATCATGGTGTTGTCACATTGGCACACTATCCAAGCTGTAAACATTCTTGTCCAGTTACAGGATTAGGGCCAGTTTGGCAGAGCTTCCCTTCTTGATTCTTGAGCTTCGATAGAGTGATTCTGGTGGGGGAGCAGGTGAGAATTGATTATGAAGTGATTCTAGTGGTGATTGAACGAGGAGCAGTGGGGAGTGGTGGAGAGCAGGTTTTTTTAGCTCCTAGCTCGTAGCGTAAATGGAGAAGTGATTCTCATCAGCTCCCCACCAGAATCCAGTTCCATTTTAAGCGTTTGGTAGGGATCCACAGAATCTGCTCTGAAGAAGCTGGGAGTGAAGCTCTGCCAAACTGGACCTTAGGCTTTGAACTTCTATAAAACTAACTCATCCTATATAGGAGGACTACTACTACAAAGTTAGCAATGTTTATGAAGGTGGTGATAAGGCTAGTTTGTATTCTGAAATGATATGAAGTATTGCAATGGTTCTAGCTTCTTGACTGTAAGGTCGTTTGACACCAATCATCAATGCTGGTAGCATCAGTGTGTATCTGATAATCATAGGTAAATACTTTAATAGAGGTAGCATGTCCCTATTTTATTGCCTGGAGGCATATTTGCAGGTGCAAAGTCTTGCTTTGTGGGTAAAGAGGCATGAATATGTTCTACTAGCACTTTGCCCGTGTATCTTCTGCAAGGCTTAACATGGAGCCAAATTCAAACTATACCAGACTCCAAACCCATCCTTGGGGCTATACAGATCCACACAATACCTTGGCTTAGGTGGCCCAATATAAAACCTAACCACATTGCTGTTGGGATATAAACTCCACTGCAGTACTGCACAGAGCTGGGCATCCTCTCCTACAACATTAGCACCCATGGCAAGCTGCAGCATTTGTTGCTCCACAAGCTCAAGCAACAGGTCTACAAGTACTTGTTTCTTTTGCTTCTGTTAGGGGCTGAGCGTGATCCGCCGAGTTAACAGCCCGCTAGAGCAGGTGTTTCCAGAAGGTCTCACCGGTGGTTATCCCTTTGTCGTCAAGTTACGAGTCAGTTGAGAAGGTTATCTTTAAATAAAGAAGTGTGTGTGTCTGTATCCAAGAGTAAATTACTCTAGCGGTCCCTAAACTATTATATCATTCTCATCCAGGTCCCTAAACTATGAATTGCATATCTAGGTCCCTAAACTATTAAGTACCTCAACCCCGGTCCGATGTGGCACTCCAACATGGAACCGACATGTGGGTCAGCATTATGTTACATGGGTAGTCCTTAAACTATTATATGGTTCTCATCGTGTGTGTGTATCCAAGAGTAAATTACACTAGCGGTCCCTAAACTATTATGTCATTATCATATGAGGTCTCTAAACTATGAAATTGCATATCTAGGTCCCTAAACTATTTAATTTCCCCAACCCCGGTCCAAAGCAGCCATGTCGCAACCCATTAGCTGATGTGGCACTCCAATATGTGTGTGTGTATTCACGAGTAAATTACACTAGTGGTGCCTAAACTATGAAATTGCATATCTAGGTCCCTAAACTGTTTAAGTATCCCAACCTCGGTCCAAAGTAGCCATGTCACAACCCATTAGCTTACGTGGCACTCCAACATAGAAATGACATGTGGGTCCGCATCATGTAATTACATGGGTGGTCCCTAAACTATTATATGGTTCTCATCTAGGTCCCTAAACTATGAAATTGCTTATATGGGTCTGAATCTATTTAAATACCCTAATCCCACTCCAAACTAGCCCCTTCACACCCCATTCATTACGCGGGATAGGCTTATGAGCCTTTGCTCATTGTTGACCTCCTTGCGTTTGCTTCTCAACTTGTATGGGTATGAACATATTGATGCCGCCTGCAAGCACAGTTGGATGGGGCCAGGCATTGTTGTTGGGTGTGCGCCTCCACCACGGTGATGAGGAGCTATTGGCCAGCATGCTCACGAAGCTGTTGCATAACAGCCTTGATGCACCTGGACATGAAGCCGAGCTCCTCATAGTTGCAGCGTGGTAGCCGATGGAGCGAAGCACGGTGAGCGCATCGGTTTATCGGCAGAGAGACAGGTGGCTGCTTTGGACCGGATTGGAGTACTTTAATGGATTATTAGGAATCTATATGTGCAATTTTTACTGTTTGGGGATGTGGGTGAGAATCACATGATAGTTTAGGGACCGTCCGTGTAATTATGATCGGTGGACCCACATGTCGGTTCTACGCTGGACGCCATGTCAGCTAATAGTGTGTTGTGGCTGCTTTGGACCGGGATCGGGGTACTTAAATAATTTAAGGGCCTAGCCATGCAATTTTATAGTTTAGGGACCTAAATGAGAATGGTGTAATATTTTAGGGACCGCCTGTGTAATTTAATGGAAAGACTCTAGAAACCTCTTCTTAGGGATCCCAGCTATAAATATAAGTCCATTGTTTCATGTAATGATTAAGTAAGGAATAGAAGGGACAACACTCTGCTCCCAAGCCTCCTTTTCCCTGTAGCTGCACTCTTCCCCAGTGCAGCTGCTGCTTTTGCCGTTGCCTTCGACAGTGGTTGCCGGCTATCATCTGTTTTGCCCCAGTTTCCCCTAAATTCCTCAAATCCATAATCCCAATCATAGCACCCAACTGTTTTTTTTTTGGAATTACAGGTGCTTTCAAGAGTCCTTGATGGGTTTTGTTACTGAAATCAAAGCCGTGGTCTATGGAATAAAAAATTAAATATGAAATGGTTTGCGAAATTGAGCCATTGGGAAAAGTTATTCTCTTGGACAAAAAATGTTGCAGCTATCTTAAAAATGTTATTCTTGCTGCTATTGGGCTGTACTAGGAAGGGCGGGCCTGGTGCAAACGGTAGAGTCTTACCGCCTGTGACCGGAAGGTCCCAGGTTCGAGTCGCGGTCTCCTCGCATTGCACAGGCGAGGGTAAGGCTTGCCACTAACACCCTTCCCCAGACCCCGCACAGAGCGGGAGCTCTCTGCACTGGGTACGCCCCTTTATTGGGCTGTACTAGCTGATTTATCGGATGGCACATTGGTGCTGATACTGACCTCTGATGAGGGCATGTTGTGGGCAAAAACTGCCCAGTGGGCATGGGAATATTCAGTCGCTCTCTCCCTTACTCACTCCCTCTCCTGTTGTCACCAGGACTGCAAGTTCTTGTGTGCTGGCTGGTGTTGTGCCGGGAGGCATTTGCACACCTGCCCTCTCGGTCCTTGTAAACTCTCTTTCTATCTTAATTGAATGGCAGAGCTCCTGCCTGTTTTATTCAAAAAAGTTCAGTTGCTATCTGTATCGATTGTGCCTGGTTGCCGTCAGCTGGTCATTAGCATCTGGCTGTATAACTCTTTGAAATTAATCTCTTTTTACCTGTGGCAGTTTCCAAATTGAGCAACATTATTGTTCTAGCAGTTTGGAAGTGCAATCTGACAAACTGCTACTCCAGATCACTTAATTGCTATGCAATTTCAATTCAAGATCTACTTTTATTTGCTAACTCCTGCACTGCTCGTTAGGTATTTTTATGTAACAATGCTACATGTGGGCACTTTTACCACCCGAAATGTGTTGCCCAGCAACTTCACCCTAACAACATTGATGAAGCCTCAGAATTGGAGAAGAAGATAACAGAAGGGTTTTCATTTACGTGCCCAATTCACTGGTGCTTTCATTGCAAAGGTTTGGAGGATAGAACACAAGGGCCTTTGCAATTTGCTGTTTGCAGACGCTGTCCTAAGTCATATCACAGAAAGTGTTTACCAAGGTTCTGTTATAGAACAAGCTCTCTGTCTTGCTTTTTAAATATAATATGTGTATAGTCTCTTATTCTTGAAATATTTGGAATTGTTTCGCAGAGAAATTTCCTTTGATGAAATTGAAGAGGATGGCGTCATCATACGGGCTTGGGAATTATCGAAAAGAATTTTGATATACTGCCTGTATGTAACCTTGTCACTTTTTAAATTCCTTGTATATATGCTGCTCAGATCACAGACTTCTCATAAACTGTCACAGGGACCATGAGATTGATAGTGACATTGAGACACCTGTCAGAGATCATATAAAGTTTCCAAAGATTGAAAAACCACTTCAATGTGTAAAGGGTGCTAACTTGTTGCCTAAGAAGAAAAAGAGGACTTACAGTGAGACAGTTCTTGAGCAACCGCCAAAAGATACTGTGAAGATGGAAAACAAGGTTCGCATGCAAGAAAGAGAACAAAACAAACAAAACACCAGAGAAGTTTCTGTGAAGAGTTTCACTGAAAACCCTGTTGACAGACCTGTAAAGAAAAAAGCCAAGTTGAAAGAGAAAATACAGTTGCCATATGTGGCCAAGGATCATATTGTAAGCAGTCAAAAATCTGTGAAAGAGCAAGAACAAGAGTTACCTTCTTTGCCCTTATCTGCCACTAGGAAGATTCCCCCGAGTTTATTTCCTAGAGTGGACAGTGAAACTGAAAAGAGGTGAGTCACTTGGGTATAAACTATAAAGTACTTGGGAATGAAATCTCCAGTTGACATGGTATGTGACTTTGTGTGCAAAATTTGCTAGCATGCATGAGTTTCCTACATGATTCCATCAGACCGGATGAGGGCTTTGGAATTTTGTTTGTTTATCAGGTCTGATGAGGGCATTGAAATTTTGTTTGTTTATCATGTCACAGAATCCTCTTCTGTCTCAAGTTAATCTCATGTTTTCATGTTAATGCCATGTATGCACATTCTATATGATGATGACAACAATGTTTGAAGTCTGCATACTGTTATATGACTATATGAGATCTTCCATTTGCAGAGTGGTTACCATATTGGGAAATAAAGTCTCTTCGTTGACAATAGAAGATGTTAAAAGGAACTGCAGTTTGCCATCAACTCATGTATACTCTGGCAGACTGACTGACAAGATACCACAGGGAAAACTTGAGCGTTCTGTTCAGGTGCTTCCTTGTTCCATCATATACAAATTAAATTCATGCTTATCATTATTTTGTTTGACATTTTGAGGATGCCATTTTAGGCTGTAGAAGCAGCTTTAAAAAAGCTGGAAAATGGAGGTAGTGTCAATGATGCTAAAGCAGTATGTGAACCTGACGTTTTGAGACAGCTTACAAGGTGGCATGTAAGTAAATACCGAATACTCCCTCTGTCCTGGAAGGCTGGAATATAGTGCATTATGACTTCTAAAAGTTGTACTGAAATATAATGCATTCTACATGGTGTCAATGCTTATATTTGGTATTGTTAAAAAGGAAACCATAATTTGAGCAGAAACACATTAATTGGGTTTAATCTATGGTTACATGCGTCATTTGAGGATTCCCTTAAGTTGCCTTAAAATTTTTGGAATGCACTATATTACAGGACTGAAAGAGTAGATAGTTATCCATTATTTTGCACTACTTGTTTTTTGTTGGCATTTAGTGCAGTGCTCCCCTTCCTGCTTTGAAATCCCTTTTGTTACACTTTCTGTGTACTTGAAGCAGATCTGCAATAGATGTGGTTCTGAAGCACGATATATATTTTGTTTATTTATGTCTCAGTCAGTACTTGGCTTGTTATTTCATCACTATACTGTCATCATCAATAAATCTCTCCCGGGTTTCATCTCCATATGATTATCTGTCCCCAATGTTCTCCATATGATTATCTGTCCCCAATGTTAGAACATTGTACGTGGGGCAAGTTCCAAGTTTGTCTCATTCTATTTTGATGGACATGACATTATGAATATATTGTTTCTAGATGGATACATAGTTGAACAAAGATTTCAGTACTGGTTGTTATAATGGACTTGTGATATGTTGTGATCACAAATTCTCCTCGTTATCGTAGTGTTTCTCTTCAAGTTGTTTGCATTAATAAGCACTTACACTTTAGCTAGTAATCAGCCAAATTACTAACTCATATTTTTCTTCCTCCTGCCAGAGTAAACTCAGAGTATATATATCTCCTTTTATTCATGGCACAAGGTACAGTTCTTTTGGTCGACATTTTACAAAGGTGGAGAAACTTGTTCAGGTATGTTGAAATCCACCTATTATGTTGAGATAGCATGTGTAATAGGGGGTTGTATATGAAAAAAGGTTATTACATCACTTTCTTAAACTGTAATTTTTCTGCATCTGTTGTGAGATTTTACTTATTCATCTCGTGTGTTGTGAAATTTTTCTGCATCTATTGTTGACGGGCAACATCACCAATAGCATTTGTGAAATGACATGCTTTCAATTTGCTAAACTGTTGAAAAGAAATCTCTGTTATAATTATGGGTTGTGTTGGGTCCTCGAAACACACATCTTAATGTATAGATTTGCTTTGTGCGTCTCTTGAACTTGATTCATGTGCACTTTGTTGATAAGTGCTGCTGTGCTATCCTCATGGAAAATATAATCTCAAGACTTCAGAATAAGAATATGAATGCGGCAAGTGTGTTAGTTTATGCGCATTGTACACATTTTCCACTGCTCACTGTACAAGGAGTGGGCATGTGTGAAAATGAATTGAGAGAAAAAGCTAGGAAAGAAAAGGCTGCATCGTTTTTGTATGTGAGATCCCATTCATATAACTTCTAAAAGAGCTATAATCTGTTATTTCTTTTGATTGAAACATGGAGATGGCTAAGTTATGGACATATCTAATTTAAGCAGTTTGAAACTTCTCAAGACTGCAACCACTGGAAAATTGAAACCAAAGCTAAAGTTCAACCACAGAAAAATGTGTGGTCCATGGATGAAAGGAACCATACTTCCCATTCATATCTGTTATTTCTCTTGATTTAAAATGGGGATGGCTAAGTTTGGACATATCTAACTATTGAACTTAAGCAAGTTTTGAAACTTGTCAAGAATGCAACCCATATATAAAAAAAAAACTAAAGCCTCAAGTTCAACCACAGAAAAAAAATGTGGTGTCCGTGGAAGAAAGGAATCATTCTTGAAAAACAAAGTATAACAGAAACAAAGTAAAATTTGCTCTAAAAATGGCACCTACAAAAGAAAGAATGTTTGTTTGAGCTGCAGCATTTGGGCTTTTGGATCAAAAGCTAGCTTTCTAGCTTTTGGTTTCCGGCTCTTGTTTTTTTGCTATTGGTTTTTGTAATAAATTTTGAGCTTCTCAGCGTACCAAAGCCAGAAAAGCTCCTCAGAACATCCTTTTCAGCTTTTAGTTATTTTCCTTGGAAGCCAGCTTTCCAGCTTTTCAAAAGCCAACTCAAAAGCTATGCTGTTTGTTTCAGCTTCTGGCTTTTGGCTGGCAGAAGCCAGATAAAAGCTGAAACAAACAGGGCCTCAGAGTAGTGCCACTATGTAGCCAGAGCTTGGTGGCTCCATTCTCACCTTCATCACTGGTACCTACACACCTGCCTCCAGGTGTGCAGGTGCAGCTGCCTTTGGCTCTTCACTGCATGGATCTGTGGAAGCCGAATGTTTCTGCTGGTGCATGGCAGGCACACAACGAGAATGGGGTACCAGGCTGAAGAATTTTGCTATTTACTAGTGAACTTGTGGGACGGGAATGGGTGGGAAATGGGTTGCAAGAAGAAATGGAAGGAGTGTGATTATGTCAGTTTCAGGGGTTGAGGCTGTATGAGGAATTGGGGTAGATGGAGGTGGAAGGAGTTGGGATGAGAGGAAAGTTATGGATTTCTTAGTACCTAATATATTGTGTACCAGTCATCCCCTTCATATAATTCGATATCATTATTCTTCATTAATGTTCTTTTTTCTTTGTACAGATCGTTGATAGACTTCACTGGTATGTGGAACCTGGTGACACGGTATGTTTTTTTTCCTGGTATAAGCAACCATCAATTGATCTTTCCCTCCTTTGAAGTACTTCTTTTTAGCAGTTTCAAAATAAGTCATCAAGCGAAAGAAAAACTCTAAATGTCCTGTGCACATATACCTATTTTTGGGTATTCATACCCACTCTGCAAATCCGCATCCACATCAAATGGGTAGGGTATGGGTAGAAAATTATTTACCCATTAGTAATGGGTAGGATCTGGATATTACCCACTACTAGTACCCAATGGGCCAAGATTATCAAGGAGTATTCCAACTCCAAACCGATTAGCTTGATCATTATCAAGTGGGTTTGGCCAAATGGGTATGTATGAGATTGGGGAGGGTGAGAAATGGAAAATGATGATCTGGGTTTGGGTGTGGGCAAGAATTGAGTGTGCCCAAGCCCTCCCTAGCGAGTGGTGAGAGGTATAGTGCATGTATTACTTGACCCATTGTTTTGTATGTCTTTTGCCTATGAATGTCTGTAATCAAAATGACGTCCTAATGCATGTTAATATGGATCATACATTTGACATATCATTGTAGAGATCAACTGTGTTAGACTGTGGTTCTTATGCTTATCAGTTTCTACACATGATATAAAATGGATTTTTAGTAACAGAACCAGGGGTGGAACTGAAGGTTCTTAATGAAGGTATTGGCTAAGATTTGTATTGTGTTCAATATTTTGTAGCATGGCGTCTTTGTTTGTCAATATTGAAGTTATACAAGTAAAATTGGTTATAATGTTGTTTGTTACATAAATTTATGAACATCCTAAACTCCATTGATCTTGCAGATAGTAGATTTCTGCTGTGGCGCAAATGATTTTAGCCAGCTTATGAAAGAAAAACTTGACAAAGTTCAGAAAAAGTGCAATTTCAAGAATTATGATCTTATCCAACCACAGGTAAGATTGATGACAATTGAGTCCTTTGTTTGATTTTCCTTTATAACATGACCTTTTTTGTAACATCAAATAGAAGTTGGTGCGTGAATTACATCTATGGGTGATTTTTAGGGTCTGTTTGCTTTTCATCCAGGCAAAGCCTGCCTGGCGCAAGCGGTAGTCTTACCGCCTGTGACCGGAAGGTCCCGGGTTCGAGTCGCGGTCTCCTCGCATTGCACAGGCGAGGGTAAGGCTTGCCACTAACACCCTTCCCTAGACCCCGCACAGAGCGGGAGCTTTCTGCACTGGGTACGCCCTTTTAAAGCCTGCCTGGCGCAAGCAAGCATTTGCCTGGGTCTGTGATTCATGCCTAGTTCACATGATGCCAGGCAGGCACTGAAGCAAACAGCTCCTTACTGTTTCATGGCCAGAGAGTTCCTTTACTGACTTTTAGTCCGTTGTTATTGATTCCAATTTAACTTATTATTATCATGCTATTCATTCAAAGCTTCACTTAAAGATTTCAGGGTTAGCTGTTGATCATGATTAGTTTCTCTTCAGAGTTCTGGCTTCATGTAACATGTAAATGTATGTGCTTCCTGCATTGCAGCATCGCTTTTGCTTTGAAAAGAGGGATTGGATGACTGTGCAGCCAAATGAGCTGCCTCGTGGATCCCAACTCGTATGTTCTATTTGTTATTTATTGAGACAATTTAATCTATCTTATATAATTATAACATTCATTTGTTTATTGAGTAGATTATGGGGCTTAATCCTCCTTTTGGAGTCAAAGCAAGTCTTGCGAACAAATTTATTGACAAAGCATTGACATTCAAGCCTAAGCTGATTATACTAATTGTCCCTAAAGAAACTAAAAGGTATGCAACATATTCCTGTTATCCAAGTATTTTGTTCATAACATCTCTCACATTTCCTTGGGAAATTGTGTTTCCTCTACCTTCATCCACTGGATATACAGGTTAGATCAGAAGAGGACACCTTATGATTTGATTTGGGAGGACAGTGAGGTTCTTGCTGGGAAGGTAATAACTTAGATTACATTATATTGAATTTATTTTGTTTGTTTTTCTCTAGTTGTTTTACCTAATATCTTTCTTGAAATTGGCAGTCCTTCTATTTGCCTGGTTCTGTGGATCTTAATGATAAAACAGTTGAAGGGTGGAATGCATCTGCGCCACCCCTCTATTTGTGGAGCCATCCTCATTGGACTAAGAAGCACATGCAAGTGGCTGAAGAGCGTGGTCACACTTGTATGGGGAATATAGCTTGCCATGTTGAAGAGAATAATCTTTCAGATGATCTGTGCGTGAGGAAACAATCTGAGGCTACAAACAAATGGAACCCCAGAACAGGGAAAGAGACTACATGCAATGACGGAAAGGCCAATCTACTTGATGATGGTCCTGCTAAGAAGCAAGCAAGATCTGAAGAAGAGAAGAAAACTCTAGTGAAGATAGAACACCATGTGAAAGAGGCTAATATACCAGATAACCTCTCAGTGAAGAAACAAGCTGAAGCTTCCAGCAAAGTCATCTCTCATTCTGGAAAAGATAGAGAGAATGGCAGGTACAACAGCAGGAGATATGATAACAGGAGTAGGAAGTGGACACCTGATCACGTAGAGAGCCTCCCCCCTGAAAAGCAAGTGGAAGTTGCATATGAAGAAACAAAAGTTATTATTCCTAGCAAAAAGATTACTCATAACGAACAAAGAGGTGCTTGCCGTGAAAATAGAAGTTCTTATGTGGAGGAAACTAAGAGCGCTCAGTACAACTATGAGAAAATTGCAGCAGGGATGCTGAACATGAGGTCCAGAGAGGGAGGGGATTCTGACATGAGTATCTCACCCCCAGCCAGTAGCAATGCTCGAAGCAAATCCATGAGCTATTCCCCCTCGAGACCAATTGAACACTTCGATACGACAGCTCACTCTGTGCTCAATAGGGCTACTCACCATGACCTATTTCCTGTTGCTAACAGGAAATATGAACCTATCTTTACTGACATTGATGATAGCTCAAGGATGAGGGGTTTCAGCATCGAAGAAGTGACCAAGCCGTATATTACTGCTCCAACCAGTGATCCGTACAGCTTGCGGGCTAGAGGAGATGGCAGCTTCTGCAGGCATCCGAGCTCAGAGGATTTAAACATCAATGCTGATAAGCCTATGCAAGGATACAGTGCAAGATATGGACAAATTGGTGGTGACAGTTACCCACAAGCTCGTACGGTCCCACTAGCAACAGACTCGCAAACACATCAAAGAATGCATAGTGGAACAAGTGCTGATAATTACCTGTCGACAAGATACTCCCTTGGATCTTCAGGTGCTCGCTTTAGCCAACCAGCTTCAACTGTTCCCTGTTTTGGGCTCCCAGGTGCAAGTTCACAACGAGGGTCAAGCTCAGTAATGGACAAGTATTCTTATGGGCTCTCGGGTCCGACTGTACCACAGAGCTCAGTCATTGACAGATATGCTGCATCCCTCGATGGAACGAGCTCCTTGCCTGAACAGTACCCGTTCAGACAATCTGGCTCTTCCCGTGGTGGGTGGCCTCATATCTGATCGCTGGAACTTGTTATCAAATTTTTTTTAAGGCAGAAACTGTGGGGGAGTTCCCCACAGTACTTCAGTTATCATTTTTAAAGGGGATATATACATGTTATCAAAGCTATGCAGCTTTTGACCTGACCTGGCGCAACATGGTAACTATGTTAGTATTCCACAAGCATGCATCCATGCAGGGTTGTGTGTTAAGCAAAATTGTTATAAGGTAGTTCCATGCTACATGTAAGAGTAATCATGACAAAGAGGAAAATTCACCAGCGGTCCACGAAGTTGGCATAAGGTGTCACTTAGGTCCCCGAACTTTCAAAGTGATATTTGTAGGTCCTTAAAGTTGGTAGAGGGTGACATCTAGGTCTCAAACTTTTAAAGTGATCACCGGAGGTTCCTAAACTTGGCAGAGGGTGTCATCCAGGTCCCAAACTTTCAAAGTGATCACCGCAGGTCCCTAAACTTGGCAAAGGATGTCATCCAGGTCTTAAATACTGTAGCGATTCGGCACAGAATTTTAAAAAAAGAAATTTAAATTTTGGTAACGTAGCTACAATCTGTAGAAAATTCTAAAAATTGTATCTTTTTAATACGATTTTGCACGAAGATGATTTTTATATAAAAGTTGTAGCTCTACAACTTTCTAGTTTTGAGTTTTTTAATTTGAGGTCGCTAATACACTTAAAAAAATTAAATAAATTTTCAGCAGTATATTAATCGCGTACGAACGCGTCGCCTTGAAAAAAAAACAAATCTTCTTTATATGTCATCTGATAGAGATAATTTCTATATAAAAATTGTAGCGCTCGATAAAACCTACAACTTTCTAATTATGAGTTTTTAATTTAAGGTCGGTAAGATGCTAAAAAAGTTAAAATGCTGATTTTAGTTCATGTATAATGGTTTTACATTTAAAATTTTTTTGAACATCTTAAAGACTTCAAATTGAAAAACTCAAAATTAGAATGTTGTAGATCTCATCGAGCGCTACATCTTTCATATAAAAAGTATCTCCATTTGATAGCATATAAGAAAGATATGTTTTTTTTCAAGGCCACAAGCGTTCGTACGTGATTAATATACTGCTGAAAATTTATTTAATTTTTTTAGTGTATTAGCGACCTTAAATTAAAAAACGTAAAACTAGAAAGTTGTAGATCCCCTCGAGAGCTACAACTTTTATATAAAAATCATCTTTGTGCGAGATCGTATTAAAAAGATATAATTTTTAGAATTTTCTGCAGAATGTAGCTACATTACCAAAATTTAGATTTCTTTTTTTAAAATTCTGTGCCGAATCGCTACAGTATTTAGGACCTGGATGACACCCTCTGCCAAGTTTAGGGACCTGCGATGATCACTTTGAAAGTTTGGGACCTGGATGACACCCTTTGTCAAGTTTAGGGACCTCCGGTGATCACTTTGAAAGTTTGGGACCTAGTTGACACCCTCTGCCAACTTTAGGAACCTACAGATATCACTTTGAAAGTTCGAGGACCTAAATGATACCTTGTGCCAACTTTGTAGACCGCTATTGACAAATGCCATGCCAGCACCTACGATATATGCCCCGTCCTTGGAGATCCGACGACATGCTCTTTAGCAGCCCCGGGCATGATATCACTGATTGTACAGAAAAATGAACGACTCCTGCCTTCCTTGAGTCCTAATATAACATCTTTTGTTGTATTCTCTTTTGCATAGCATTCTCGGGGAAATTGAATGGCTGTGACACATACGCTGCCTGTAAGTTACGTGTTTTAGATATAAAAGGAAGGAAACCCGGCTCCATCCCTTTGAACCAAGGGAACCAGACCTGGTTGTAACATACGCTGCCTGTTAGCTATGTGTTTTTTTAGGTAAAAGGAACGGAATCCGGCTTCATCCCTTAGAACCAAGGAAATCACACCACATATTATAGAAGATTGAACTAGCATAAAACACAACTTAAAACTTAGTCTAACATTATTTGGTCATCCAAAGGAAGAAAGAAATGCAAAGTTGTTGCTTCTAGCTCTCGTTACATTTGGTAAATATGTTTTTTTTTTCATCACAGTGTTGTAGCTTGGTACAACGTCGTAACCAGAGTGTTCCCCTGAACAACCTGTAAAAAAGGTGTCCCCTGAACAAGACCTGGAAAAATGAAGGTTAGCATTTGTAAGAAACAACTTTGTTCTTTGTAAACTATATTGACCACCAAATGGATGCACCTATTAACAACAAAGAATTATTTATCTCACGTCTTTGTTTGTAGCATCTATGAAAAAGGTCAATAACATCCGAAGGTAGTCTTAAGCCTAAAACAATATGTACTGCTCGTCAAAGAAACATTGCATATAGGCAATAAAAAACAAGTGTTGAATTGTTTCCTTCTTGCAATAGAAGGCACAATTCTCGTTCCATTTTTTCCTTGATATCTTTGGTTAAAGTAACCCCCGTTTTAGTGTAGTTACGTGTATCTATTTTGGTTATAATTCATCTGCAAGAGTTGGTCGATTTGTAATGTTTTGGCTAAGAGCATCTCCAATAGATTACTAATCTAGCATCTCCTAAAAGTCTATATAAGTGACCTCTTATATTATTAGTAATGTAACTTTTTCTTCTCATCTCATTTAGATTACCGAATACCTTCAAAGTGGATAGGGGAGAGGAAGTTGATCACCTACATTTGAGGGAGAGAGGAATGGATTTTAAGTAGTTACTTAAAACTTTTAGGTAACAATCCCTTATATTGTATATTTTTAGTATTGGGATGAGATAAGTAAATTGTCAGGTATGCTCTAAGATCCTTGTTAATTCACAAACTCATAGGCAAAGGGCTCATGAAACCTCTGTCCCTAACTCTTATTCTCACCCTAGCTCAAAGGGCCCCCACCATCTACTGTATCTCACCCGTTGCTGAACTTGGAAAAGGGTGATGGTGGGCTTCCGGTATGAGTATATGACCTCTTCCTCATCGGAGAGGGATACTAACATGTGTTTTGGGTTTGAGAACAAACTGAGACGTGATGATCTTCTCTATGTACTTAGATGTAATGATCTCATCTTTGTATTTTA
Organism: Miscanthus floridulus; assembly: GCF_019320115.1. Lineage (NCBI taxonomy): Eukaryota > Viridiplantae > Streptophyta > Magnoliopsida > Poales > Poaceae > Miscanthus > Miscanthus floridulus. The sequence goes on from NC_089582.1 coordinate 78,389,802, forward strand.
GGATGAGATTGTCGCATCTTGTGTTTGGTTGAGGGGATGTAACCTTGTGCTACTAGGCTTGCCTTGTTTCTTACTACCACATCATCCTCATTTTGCTTGTTCGGGAATACCCATTTTGTTCCAATCACATTGTAGCATTTGGGTCTCTTCACTAACTCCCAAACTTGGTTTCTAGTGAAGTTGTTGAGCTCTTCATGTATAGCATTTACTCAATTCGGATCTCTCAAATGCTTCATCTATATTTGATGGTTCAATTGATGACACAAATGAGTAGTGCTCACAAAATGACGCGAGTCTTGATCTTGTTTGCACACCACTCGTCAAATCTCCAACTATTTGATCCAAAGGATGATCTCTTGCAATTGCTTGACTTATTGTTGGAGGGCCACTAGAACTTGATGGTTCAAAATTGGATTGCACATTTGAACTTGGACTAGCACTTGTAACTTGTATTTGATCATGAGAGCCTCTTGTACTTGGAGTGTATTCTACTTGAACACTTGATGTAGCATTGGCTTGAATTGAATCATCAACTTGAGTTTGAGCTTCTCTAGGTCTTATATCTCCAAGTGACATGTACTTCATTGCTTCTTACTTAGCTCCTGTCACATCATCTAAGTTTTCATCTTCAACTTGAGAGCCATTTGTCTCATCAAATTCCACATCATGAACCTCCTCAACAAAACCATGTCTTGTTGTACACTCTATATGTTTTGCCTTTTGAGGAATAACCAAGAAGAAATCACTCATCAAATTTCCTTTCAAACTTGCTCAATCTTGTGCCTTTATTCAATACGTAGCACTTGCAACCAAATACTCTAAACTATGAAATGTTGGGCTACCTTCCAATCATGAGCTCAGATGGAGTCTTCTTTAGCAACCGGTGACAATAGAGCCTATTTGAAGCATAACAAGCCATGTTGATTGCATCCGCCCAAAATGAATCACTCACATTGTACTCACTAAGCATAGACCTTTACCATATCAATACCTTTACCATATCAATAAGAGTCCTATTCTTTCTCTCAACATGGCTATTTGATTATGGGGTGTATTTGTCCAAAAATTCAAGTTTGATACCCATCTCATCACATAGCTCTTCAAATCTTGTGTTCTTGAACTCATTGCCATTGTCACTTCTTACTTTCTTGACCCTCAACTCAAACTCATTTTCAACCCTCTTGAAAAATAACTTGAATATGTTGAACACTTGACTCTTGTCATTGAGAAAGAACACATATGTGTATCTAGTGAAGCCATCAACTATCACAAATCTATACTTGTTTTCTCCAATGCTCATATATGAGATTGGTCCAAACTAGTCCATATGCAAGAACTCAAGTGCCTTGCTAGTTGACATCATGCCCTTGCTAGGATGTGTATTTGCTACTTGCTTGCCCGCTTGACATGAGCTACACAACCTATCCTTCTCAAATGCACATTCTTCAAACCATTTATATTAGGTCATGCTTGATCAATCTATCCAATTGTTTCATATCAGCATGAGCTAATCTTCTATGCCACAACCAACCCATACTAGACTTGGTGAATAAACAGCTTGTAAGATTTGTCTCACTAGAATCAAAATCTACCAAACAGAGGTTTCTCATATCTAAATCCTTTGAAGATGAGATTGCTACCATCCACACTTATCATTTTTACATCTTCAATTCCAAATATGCACTTGAACCCCAAATCACAAAGTTAAGCAACCGATAGCAAGCTGAAATTCAAGCTCACTACTAGCAACACATTGGATATTGAAAGATCATTTGAGATAGCAATTTTACCAAGACCCTTCACTTTGCCTTTCCACCGTCCCCCAGTTGTGATATTATCATAATCATTACTCATTGGTACCAAGTGAGTTGAATATCTTGTGATCACTAATCATGAGTTTGCATTCACTATTAAGTACCCAATGCCTTTCACCGGCCTTGTAATTCACCTACAAAAGGAGATCAATTCCCTTTAGGTACCCATTTCTTGTTGGGTCCTCTCCAAGGTTAGTTACCAAACTCTTTGGTACCCAAATGACGTTCGTGTTTGCGCCCACAATTGGTATACCAATGAATTTAGCATGCACACCATATTAACACCCATGGAAACAATATAACAAGAATCAAAATGAATAGAGGATATGTTCTTGTTCTTGTTCTTGCACTCCTTCTCAATGTGTCCCGAACACTTGCATTTGTCGCAGCATGTAGCAGAACCGACCAATTTATAAGAGCACAAGTACAATGGTAGCCTGCAAGCGGTTGCACTGTAATACTTGAGCCCATATAAACCCGGTAGTCCGTCGAGTACCACGACAGGTCTTGATTAACAATCAACATACAACCAAGATTGTACATAATTCAACATATATGTCACATGTTACATAAGGTTCACAAATACAGTTCATTCATTAGAGTATGAATTAAGGTTATTACAAACCAAGTTCAGTAAATAGTAGCAGAAGCAAATTAAAGTTTGAAACTAACATCTGCCATCATAGTTCAAATACATAGTGCCAGTTCGTGATCACACTCCCACAAAAGCATATAAGAAGGATTAATAAGAGATGCCTACCCAGGGCTCACTCCTCGTCCACGGTGGGACAAAAGTAGTTCTTGCAATAGCCGTGATAACTGTACCATCTGCAACAATGGGAATAAAACCCTAAGTACGAGAAGGTACTCAGCTAGACTTACCCGTCATAAACCAAAAACAAAGTGACTCCAAGGATTATACAAGGCTTTATAAGTGGAGGTAGCTTGACAACATTTTACATAAAAGCGACTAACTCAGTTGTATAATTATAATTCGGTCATCAAGTTAATTATAGCTATTCATCTCTAGATTAGCAACTAACATGTGCCAAACATGTAGTATACCATTTAGTAGCACACAATAGTAACCATAGCCGGTATAGTAATTCTATGTTCATCCGAACCATCATGTTCTATATCACAGTTACTACGATGTTGGTACTAGCCAAGTTTCTCACTGTCCGGGAGAGACGACGATTCAAATCAATTTCAACCAGCTAGGAATTTATTCCTAATACAAACCTAGGTAGACCAGATCAACGATCACCTTAGGTCACCTTTGGTACAACTTAGGTCCATATTTCGTGGGTTCTCCTAGCATCGCACAATTAGGGACAACCAGCTGCTAGGACGATAAGGACTACCCTGCCCTTAGGCTCATGTTTGGCTCCCTGCACATCCTTACTACCATCCAAAGTGCGCACTTTTACAGAACGGGACCTAACCTGAGTTGAGCTACTCAGCTTCATGGTTGAAATGAGTTATCAGGCTAGCTAAGTGAGAGGCATGTGTTCAATCTTGTCAGAAGCGCCCAACAATAGTACGGTCCTTAATCGACATAGACGGAATCACATGAGTCAATCTACATATATACTCCGCCCGACCTCTATTTACATTACCCCATGATTCTTTTCCACGATAACAAATATAGCCAACCATGCTTCGGTATCCACCTATATCTCGCAGGTGACAGAAAATCACCTGACTTCTACCGGTCTAAGCATGGCTAAGCATATATTTGATCCTGGACCTACATAGGGTTAAAGGTATATGTAACTAGACAAGGTAGTTCTATGCATCAAGTGTTTCCAATCAACTCTTATAACCTAATGCATCAAACATAAAGGACTCAAGTAATATTTTGTAAAACATAGGAGACTTAGAATGCTCCGGGGCTTGCCTTTGAGGAAAGAGGTTGGCTAGTGATCCGGACACTCAGGGAGATCTTTGAGAGTTTGCTCCTCTTCTCCTAGAGCTGCGGCTTGAGGCGTCTCCTACTGATCCTCCTCCTCTTCTTCGTTGAACTCTAACAGAGTTATTTCTTTGGACGATCCTATATGCATAAACATGAAATATGCTATCACGAAAGCATATATGATGACATGTATAATAAGATATGATGTGATGAATGCATCCTCCCAAGTGTTTTCAACAACTTTGCATTAAAGTAATAACAAGTTGCATCTTATTTTACTGAGTAGGTGCATATCACTTCTCTAGTAGCTTAAGCAAACACTTATGTAAGTTATTTTTTGGACTGCAAGACAACAATCACTTGTTTTGACCATAACTAGAGTTATACATATCAAAATAATATGGTTGTGGACATTCTGGAAAGATTATAAAATTTCCTACAACTTTATTTTAATACACTTAATATGATTCAATAGTTATCTAGGTCAAATAATTCAATCATTCAAATATGTCTAGAGAGCAAGTATTTTTGACAGCAGACTTCTAACAGCCATAATTCTTAAACCATAAGGCCTATGACTATGCAAATTTAACACAAGGTATATAAGTAAGTTATTTACAACTTGTTATTAATAAGTTTTACAGAAAAGACCATTATCATCATGAAATTATCAACTCAACCGAAACTATACATGCAACCATCTAGTTGAATTATAAAGCAATAATTAACTAGTTGCATACAACCTATTGCTTTTAAGCCTAACTAATAACATCAACAGATCATATGCGTCTCAAGCACCATAGAAAACATTATGGTTAAACATAACTAAATTATTTATATCCATTTATTAATTTCCTTATATAATAAGGTGATTTAAAGGATAATTATTCTAATGCTTAATAAATTCTGAGAAAATTACAGTAGTCTACAACTAACCTCAATAGTATACTATACAAATTTCATACCATTTGGATATGTACAACTACCTCTACAAAAATAACAAGTTACATAGGCTTATTTTAGCAAAAATAGTTTAGCATAGTGAAAAGCGTCAATCAATAGATTTAATATTTTCTTACATTCCTCCAAGCATAAGAATACTGTGTAAAAATTTGCATGATCATATGTTATGTATTTTTACCCTAATTAATTTCACTAGAAATTAGCAATTAATTAGGATTAAATATGAAGACCATATTCAAAGTATGACCACTTCAAGTTTAGTATTTTTCTAGCTAGATAATGTCAACACAATACTAGCAAAATTAGAATCACAATTTAATCACCTATCTAGCTCAAGTTATGCAATTTACAACATAGAAACCATTTAAAAAACATTTATCTAGCTACATTTTATTCTCCTAGAAAAATACTTGAAATAGTGCATCTCATATTTTTATCAAATACTACATTTCAAGATGAAACTAACAAAATTTTGTTCACCAAAATTGGACATGCCTAGCTTGATACATGAATTTTGGAAACATAAATTCAAATCTAGAAAAATAAATCAGAAAAATCAAACATCACACAGACTGACAGCCAGGGCGCGCGGTCAATGGGAACCCACTCATCAGCGAGACCAAAACCGGGGACGGCGCTGACCGGCTGAGAACTCGTCGACGGCGAGGTCTCCGGCAGTAGCAGTCTTTGTTGGCACGAAAACATGTCGACAAACAGCAAGCCAGGAAGGATCTGCTTAGGATGAGCCCGGAGATCCGCTTGGCTTTAATGCAGGACCTAGTCAACCCTGCGTATTCCTCCTAAGGCAGTGCCAGTCAATTTGACCTGCAATTGACATGGAGAGAAAGTTTATCAGTAATTTAAGGTGGAATATGCCGGTCTTGCCTAGATAGTTCCAAGTGTGCCGCTTCGGGAGCAGACAGACAGGAAAATTGACTAAATAGCCGATACATAAAGAGATCGGCTGTTACAGACAATAAAGCTTATGGATCATGATTGATTTTATGTTGACAAGTACAATGCCCGTAGATGTAAGTGAAATCATCAGCTAGATGGATATTACCAATGTGAATCATTGAGTCGATGAATCTAACTAAGAAATGATATAACATGCGAAATAAATCAACTGTCTAGTACAAATAGATCTATAAACGCTCTGAATCTAATCTGTTACCATCAACAGTGAGGTTCGACCAGATCGATGACAGCTATGATGATAATAATAAACTAAAACCAAAAAATCTGTAAAACCATCTATACATTGACAGGCTTTCCAAAAGACATGCTATATGTATGAAAGCTCAAAGCGGGTCAGCTAAAATAGCCGATTCAGGTGAAAAGAGACTACAACGTGTGAACAATCGATTATTCAACATGGACAAACCTATAAACTCATTAGACCTAACCTGCTATCTCTAACAGTAAGGTTCAACCGCATCAATGTAGCTGTGATAAAGACAACAAATCAAACCCTTAAACTACACAAATCTATTCACACTTAACAGAATCATAGACACACACTGTAGGCATTAAAGCATAAGTGATCGGCTATTTAGCTAATACAAGCATAGCAAACAGTTAAGGTCACGCCTGATTGAGAACAAATCTACCAACTAGTATCCTCCAATCTAAAGTGCTATCAGTAGGGATCGATCGGATCATTACAGCCATAACAGTGAACCATAGACCGGATTTAACTAGCCAGCAAACCTCCTCAAGAACATACGTGCCTTAACCGTGTATTATGCACGATCAAGATTGAGATAGAATAGCCGATAAAACATAACCCGTCGTTCATTCTAAGAAATATTGTGTTGTAACAAAGCAAACGATGGACTAAAAGGATGTGAGGCCAATCTAGATCGATCTCGATTAGGCAAATTGATATTGCTAAAAACTATTGAAAATAAGAACATTATTAAGATTGGTAACTTAATAAATCTACCCGAAGGACGCCACCCTTAGGTAGAGCTGATAACTTGACCTTAATCTAATTCGAGCAGTTTGGTTCGACTGGATCGATGCAGCCGTACTTGAACTAGATAAGAGTCAATAACTAGCTTATAGTAGAGTTCGTAGTGGAGGTCGAACTTAACCGATGTAGCCATATAAACAGAAGTATAAGCCATGACGGTACTTACAGATAAGCCCGAGGTCGGCCGAACCGATGCAGCCCTACTTGTTGAAAAACTCATCGAGATCTACTCTACTCCTACTCCTAAGGGTTAGCACAGAGCCAAGAAAGGTAAATTGTATTTGATTGATTGGATGTCTCTTTACAATAGCTGGAGTCCAATATTTATACATAGAGCCTAAACATGAATCTTACTCAAGTATGACTCATTACAATCTTTGGTATAAAAGAAAACATTCCTAACTTAAGATAACTTAGACCCTAATCTTTTCCTTTTTGTAGAGTCCGACATGTATTTCCCGACGCCAACCGTAGCTCATTATCGTTATCTATTGACGTCATTCAAAGAGAGCTGATTCTAGTGTCGCATCTAAATTAGCTGATATCGATCCTCATGCAATCGATTCCTTGATCGACACAATCTTGGAAGCTTCGAGTTCCCGCGTTCTTCTTCCCAATTTTTGGTGTACACACATGCCCCAATTTTGGGATAAAAATAATTTTATTCAAAAATTCCTATTTATCTATTTACCATGCCGCAACTAGTTCTATTTTGAGATATATGCGTGACTCCTGACTTCCCAGCTCGAGTCTTATATAATATCCCAATAGTATCTTTTCCAACTCACTCAGCCTGTTTGCTTTCCCCTTCTTTCTTGAGCAAATCTTAACAGCCGACGCCGATGCCGTCATCGTCAAAGCCTCAACCCTAGCAAATCTTCTGCCTTACCAAGCTTTTATTCAAGCAATCTTCCTCAGATTGAAATCTATTTCGACTGCAATGGCGACCAACGACCACGTCCCTGAGGTATGCTTTCAAGTTCCCATTTTCAAAGTATCGGTCATTATCTTCTGTTTCCTTTCTTCTCGAATTTATTTTATCTGGTTTCTAGGAAATGAGGAACGAAATCTTGATTCCATCGGCTGTTACTCCCAATGTCTATTTTCTTGGGCCTATAGGTGACCCTGATCCATCTAATTTTATCAATCAAGAAACCAACTAAATCCCCTTCAAACAATCTATAGTGGGTTCATCTTTCTAGAACACCAAAACTCCCTTTAGAAACTGACCCAAAATGCCTAGGGGATGGAGAGACTGGTTTCGTAGGGTGTCCAAGAAAAAGGCTGGAGATTAGGGAGCTTTATGATCTGAAATCAATGCTTGACACTTTCATTGTCTAGAATGGAGAGGAATGATCCACTCCTGATCTCTACATCTTATTTCTAGTCCAACACCCTAAATGCCTTCGTTTTTTAGCACGACCCAATGACCATTACTTTGGTCGATGTTTATATGCTGACCGGCCTTAGAATAATAGGATTGATGCAGCCTTATGACTTCTTAAGTGCTGGATTCAAGAAATTAGCCAAAATATTATACTATACAAGATGGGCAAGTTACATTCTAAACCATAACGGAGATGAATCAGTTGTTAGCGAAAAAGAATACATGGCCTTTCTGAACATGTGGTTAGAGAGATTCATCTTTTGTGGGTCATCTTGTGGTCCAACTTACAATTACAAACTTATGGCAGAGCATCTAGTAGTAGGCTAAGGATATTCCTCTTGGAAAGTATCTAGTTATGAGATGCTTATCATCTAATGCACCAGGTAGCTGCCTAATTACTGAAGAATGAACTAGTGCATACTATCAGTGGCCCTTGGTGGTTGATGCATGCTATGGATGAACCTGTATATGCACAAGATTGTAAGGCTTGGTCTCAGAAACCTAAGTTTTCCTTCTCCAACTTTGATGAGGAATATAGAGGTGAAGAAGGAAGAACCCGTCAGTGCATGAGCTATGGTGAAGCTGCATCGGCCATAACAATTGATATCGATGTTGGCCATCTCTTCAAAAAGTTTTACAGAGGGTTTGATGTAGATATCCTGACTTGGCTACCCTATGATGAGGATGAGAACAATGAGCTGATCTTCCATTCAAATTTTAATTTGAATCAGGCTGTTCGGACTGAGACGGCGGCTGCAATCTTCAATTCCTTCATCAAGCCCTGCGTTCTCCCTAGCCAAATTTCGTTATGGTCGTGGCAAAATGGCTACATGCTCCTTTCTTCCAAGCAACCTTCCAACCTATGAGTTTTATAACCCTTCTTTTGTAGCTCGTTAGTTTGGTCTTGGTCAATTGCCCCCTCAACTGTTCTTCAAGGATATACTGAGGCCAAGAGAAGATATTAGTGAAGTAATGGAAGCCTATAGAGTTTTCTAACTAGGATCATATCTTCTTTTTACTTGCACGACTGGGCAAGAGTTAGCTTCTCTTCCACTCTCTTCGACTCCTGGTGGCAAGAATGGCACTCTCATCTCTTCTATGGGTTGGTCCATCCTATGTGCATAGCTCTGGATGGGGAGTTTGCTTCTGATAGAGAGGTAAATTACCATTTCTTCTTTTAGAAAATTATTCGATGAATTCTCCTGCCAACTATTCTAACATACCCTTTCAGGACTCCAAATTCGATCCTCCAAGCTTGGATAGGAAGGGGCATCCTATAGATTATCAGCCACCATGCCCTAGTTTCAAGAATAGGATCAACTACACCTCCACTGAAGAAGTTGATGAAAACTAATGATGCCCCCACTGATCGTAACGTATCAATCTTCAAAGCACAAGATGGCCTAAGGGGCAACCCAGAAAGTAGTTACTAGGAAAAGACTCCGCAGAACGAGACCATCAGCTGTTCAGGTAAACAATTCATCTTTTCCTCAAAATGATATTCAACTTCTAGATCCTCTTTCTTCACAGTTATCAACCATTGCATCCCAATCGGTTCTGGGTGCAAGAGCTATTGTCCTAGGCATTTAGTTCAGCATCAACTAAACCTTCATCGGCCGATCCCCAAGAGGAGCCGATTTTGGTTGAACCAACCGACGCTCCTAGGATTATAGAAGATGAGGATCCTTCCACTTCAATCCCTGACAGTTGCCAAGGTATCTCCTTAAAGTTCTTGATTCTTATCCAATTTCACCCTTCATCTGACTATTTATCACGTCAGATACCCTCTGAGGGAACACCCACGTAGGAGCAGGAGTTTGATAGTCTACTTATTGAAAATGATCCTACTGTTGTCGACACCTAGATTATCGATTCCCCAGTTCAGCACATAACTGATGGTAAGAAAATAATATATCCATTTTATCCTTCTGCAATAATTATGAACTTAAAGATCTTCCTTGATATTTGCAGATACCAATGTTGAGAGCTTAGAGCCAATTCAACAAGATATTATTGGTGTATCATCAGTCGTTCCTTCTCTTCAGATAGAGGCTATCACAGAAAAGGTACTGTATCCACTTCACCATTTATTTTATTATAAACTGATCCAATCCTACTAATCAAAATTTTTATATATATATAGGCACTAAATCTCCTAGCTCTGAGCTACTCTTTCAATCTTGAGGAGTATCTAGACGAAGATGACATCAGCTCATCAACCACCTCCTCTAAGGAAGCTTTGTCAAAAGAGACCAAAAATCGGCTAAGGGATATATTGCCAATGTTTGAGAAGAATATAGCCGATATGGTCCAAGACACTAATTCAATGCAAAGAGTCTTCTTGGCTATTAAAGATAATTCATCCCCAGTTCTTACCAAAGTATTGTCACCTTTATCCATTATCGAAGATCAAGTCCCAAAGGTAAAAAAGGCTCAGAGGAATCTGTCCAACCGTGAAGCTTTATTGGCCAAAAGGAATTTCAATAGGCAAGAGGCCAAAGAGCTGACACAGCTGATCGACGATTTGAAGAAATCCTCCCTCAGGATCGATCCAAAGCTGACCCAACTAGAAATTAGGTGTGCAGAACTTGAGAAGGAACTAGAGAAGGTGAAAGCTGCCATTGATCGCCACAAGTCCAACCTGGCTCAAATACCCAATGCCATTAAGCAAAAGAAATAAGAACTGCTGGCCAAGGTCAGGGAAGGCAGGGTCATCCGCAGTAGCCTTGAGGATATTCCTGGATCTGCCGAAGAAGACAAGCAACAAATCATAGAAGTTGACACTATCTGGCTAGAAGTATTGAAAGCAATCCAGGATATTCTAGACTTGTAATCTGTATATCAACATGTATCTTGTGTAGAATCAATAATAACCATATTTTCTATCGCCTCATTGTATTTCTTGTTTCAGCTAAAGAGACGATTTGAAAATAGTCGATTCCAGACTCATAACCTTAATTTGATTAAGTCTAAAAACACGACCTTTATTAAGAGACCCCCTTGATCTTCTGTCCTTAGTCACCAACGCCGTATTCTCTTCGGCATTGGTGAGGTGGCGCTTCGCCTTCTATTAATTATGGTTCCTTTTGCACGTCCCGAGGCGTCCACCACCTCGCTCCGTGGCTTCAAATACCAGCCGAGGGCTTCGGCATCGAACACATCTATACTCGTAACTGTTCCCGTTCCTTTGCACTTCTTCGCCCTTACAGACTCCATAGTGGTTTTCTTCCCCCTTCTTGTAGATCCAACCAAACTTCATGGCCGACGAAGACAACCGAGGCAAACATGTGGTGGAGGAGATTCCGGAGGAGGACATGTCGGTGAACCAACGCCTTCGACGTATGAGGTAAGGATCGATATCTTCTGCTCAAGGTTTGTCTTGAATGACAGCCTTCGTCCTCTTCTCAGGGCCGGTGAGCCCTCTGATGCTGCATCCTTTGCGCTGGCCTCGTCGTCGAATTCCTCCAACTCTTAAAATGGTAACGACCCCCGGCGTTTCCTCCAAGAGTGGAGGGCAGCCCAGGACCGTTATTCCGTGGCAACTCAGGAAAACAACCAGCTTGTGATCTGCCTCAGGGTCTCTCAAGCCACCCTTCACGCCGCCGAAGAAGAGGCCAGCGCTGCTCGGGTGCGACTGGCCGAATCCGACTACATGGTGGTGAGTAAAATGGATTTTAGGAACACCTTTATTCTGATTTTCACTATCTTTATCTTGATAGCTCTTCTGTTTTTGTGATCGCCAGCCCTGACGGTGCAGTTGGAGTCCCTCCAACTGGCGGCAAACGTGGCCATGGATGCTGTCAACGCTCGGGGCCCCCTCATCAATGCCTGCCTCCATGACGTCCCGACCCGCGTCTAGGAGATCGCCCTTCATGGCGTTCGTCATGGTGCACCGGTGGTGCTAGCCACGGCATAGGTTCAGACCGGGTACGAGCTCCATATCATGGACACTGGTTTCCCAATGGGCGATGGCCTCGAGGAGCACGAGGACTTGATCGCGAAGTTCGGATATGCAGCGGAGGCCATCGTGGACATCACATTCGCTCAGGATGTAATAAACAATGTTTTTGATTAGTTTGCATTTAGGGCAAACTGATCAATGAATGAAATCTTCCGTCTTTCTATGATCGTATCTGTGTACTTCCTGCAATGTTATGATTTTTTTCTATGTTTGTTTTTGCTCTATAGGCGATACATCTCGTATCGACTTTTCTTCCTTTTGGGGTATTTTTGAACTAAAGGCGATACCCTTCTGGTATCGGCTATTAGAGTCGATGACTGAACAAATCAACTATCAAGTGTTGATCCAAATGCTTGAATAATATTCCTTCAAACATTTTTCATCGATCGCTTATTTGCATGTTGCACCATAACTCTTTAGACCAAAGATTAAACAATCGACCGATCTAAGCCAGGTAGCTCATTAAGCAGAACAATATTTATGTTTCTTTTAATAAATCTATCAATTCTGGCTTGTACTCAGGATTTGACTTAGTGCTCATATACGTCGGTCTAGTCCTATCTTCTAGACTAATGTCTATCTCCCTTAATCCACCGGCCTAGCCCTTCTTCTTTAGCATCTTGCCAAACATTCTCACAAACAAGGTCATGGTGTCTTCATCAGTGCTAAAGCTTGAGCTATCATCATCTTATTCACTTGATTCATCTTTCTTTTTCTTGCCCTTGGATGAAGTATCTTTGAGAGCAATGCTTTTCTTTCATCTCTCTTCGTCCTTCTCATTTTCACCTTTTCTTGAGGGAATGTATCTTGGGTGGTAACCTCTCCAAGAACTTGGGTAGGAGTGAGGTTTTCAAATCCTCCTCTCACTATGATGGCCACAAGTTTGTCAAACCTAGATGGAAAGCACCCACAAGAACTTGTGAGAGAAATCCTCATCATCAACCTTGTGCCCTAATACTCTCAACTCATTGACAATCATATATTGAGCCTATGAAACATCTTGGGCACACTCTCATCATCCTTCATGGTGAACTTGGCATAGTTATCTTCGTAGATGAATAGCTTGGCACTTTTTATCGTTGAAGTGCTCTCATATGCTTCTTCTAGCCTTTACCAAACATGGAAAGCATACTCAAGATCTCTGATTCTTTCAAATACCTTGTCATCTAAGATCTCATATAACATGTCAAGAGCTTGATCAATGAGTTGCAATAGCTCTATTCTTCTATTGGTGTGGGATTCTTTGGATCAAGTACCACAAACTCATCTGAGACATCTTTCTACCTCTTGATTTGATATGCCTAGACATCTTTCTCTTCCAATAGTCATAGCCGGTGCCATCAAAGTGTGGAGCACGGCTACTTGAGGTGTGTTAGGTGGCCATCCTTTACACCACGGGTGGTTAAACATTTGCAAATATGGTGACTTGGCTCTGATACCACTTGTAAGGATCTATGGATGGATAGAAGGGGGTGAAAGATTAATAAAAATTCTACAAGCTCAAAGACACTAAGTAAAGTATGTTAGAAAGGGAGACAATCCTAATAGCCATTAGTTGCCCTAGTCAATACAAAGCAAGCCCCTACATAATTCTAGTTGCAAGAACAAGTAATTAAGCACTCAAGCACACAAACAACTAGAACTACCACCTACCAACTAGTGAGCTTTTTGTTACGCCTACCAACTAGTGAGCTAACAAAGAGAGCAACTAAACTAAACTACTCACTAAAGCTAAGTTAAGCTACCAACTAAGCAAACTTAAGAGCTAGAGCTAACAAGAAACAACACAAGCATAATATATGAAATGTAATTGCAAGTGTTGATAGAGTGAACCAACAAAGTGAAGTGACACAAAGAATTTTTCCTGAGGGTCAGTTGTTTGCTGGCAACCTACATCCCTATTGAGGTGGATCCTTACATCACCACTTCATTTAGAAGATGGTAGATCACCAAGGAGCTCCCTAAACCTCAATTGATTTCACTATGGTTATTCTTTGTGAATCTCCCATGGGGATGAGCACAAAGCCCCACATAATAGACAATGATCGGAGGTGGCAACAATCACCAAGAGCCCCTCAACGATCCTCCACAAGCACCAAGCTGGCTAGGTGACGACAATCACCAAGAGTAACAAGAAATCTTGAGTCATAAAGACCACCTAGTGCCACCAAATGCAATCTCTCAAATGCAAAGCACTAGACCACTCCAAATCTCACACAAATGTGATCATGAAATTAGCATGTGAGATGGAGTGTTTGTGAAAGCCCTAGTTTGGTTTTGGCTAATTGATGAAACCTATTGGACTAATCCTTTCTCTAAGTGACATGAGATAGGTTGGTTCACTCCAAATGGTGGAGCTAGATGGCATTCATGGTGATGAAGGTGGCCACAAGATGGTGAGTCAAGTGCTCTGACTTGGAAACAAAGAAAGAGAAAAACAAAATGGGCTCTAGGCAAAGGTATAAGCTATAGGGCCATTTTGTTTTGCTAGTCAAGACACTATAGCGAGTGTGACCAGGTTTAGGATAGATAGCCATACTATGAAGAGAGAAAAATCATGGTAAACAAGGTTATCAAGTGCCACTAGGTGAAGTGATTCATGCATATGCATTAGGACCTAGTGAGTGACTAACTTGACCCTTGAAAATGCTTTGTTAAAATGCTAACACACGTACACAAGTGTTGGAACACATTGGTGTTGGCACATGGAAGCAAGGGTGGAAGAAAAGAGTAGAATTGGAGAAAGAATAGAGCTTGGGACCCAGGTGTGACAAGGCATTGGACTATGCCTTGCCAGTCTGGTAGCATACCCTAGCCCTACAGAGTTGTCGCGGAGGCATCGGACCCTGCTTGGGCAAGGTGGTGGACCATGTGCGCGTGTCTGGTTGGGAGCTACTATGCAGTGCGTGAGCGCTGGACTCAGGCTAGGGGGGGCGCTAGCCCATTGGCTACCGGTCCAGTGGTCCACAAATAATTATGAGTTGAAACAGAGAGGAGGCAAAATGCATTGGACTAAGACACTTTGGTCCGGAGGGTATGGCCGGATTGGGCCCGGGGCATTTTTGCCTCTCGGGAACCTCTCTAGACAATGCCGGACTCTGGTGCACGATGGTCCAGCCGGGCAGCACACGGGAGCCATTGGCTCCAATAGTCATGCGATCATTTGAATGGGGCACATGGCAGCCTATCGCTAGGCGCTGGAGAGCATCGGACCGGTGGTATGGTTCGTAGCTCCCTTGAGTCTTGGTCCGGAGCCTTGATCCGATATCATTTCGAGGGGTAATGGCTAGTAGAGCCTTGGGGCTCTATTTAAGTGGCTTGGCCGGCTCTAGCCCACCCTCTTGGACATTTTGATCATTGTTACATCCTTGTGAGCTAAAGCAAACCTCTCTGACTCATCTCCTTGCTTGATTGTGCATCCAAAGTGAGATTGAGTGATTCCAAGTGTATTTGCTTGAGTGATTGCATCTAGTGGCACTTGAGGATCGTTCTTGCTATGGTTTTCTTATTACTCTTGGTGGTTGCCACCACCTAGACGGCTTGGAGCAATGGAGGAGTGTTGGCATGAGTTGGTGATTATTCGTGGCTACCTAGTGTTCTTGTGAGGGGTTCTTGTGCCTATCAAACAACTCTAGTGGATTGCTCGTGACTTGTGTACCCTCATCTTGTGTTGGTTCTTATGGTGCGTTTGGGTAAGGCTAGGCGTGTAATGCCTATTAGCGCGTGAGCCACCAAGTGAGTGAGTCGTCACAACAAGGAGTAGCTTGCCGGCAAGCAAGTGAACCTCGAGATAAATCTTTGTGTCATCAATTGGTATTCTTGATTGATTTATCTCTTGCTAGTTCGGTATATTACTCACCACTCTCACTTGTGCATTATATTTATTCATTCTTGCCTTGTGTAGTAGTAGCTTGCTAGTGTAGCCTAGTTGAGTAACTAGAAGTAATTAATTGATCTAATTAGTACGCTCACTAGTTCATAGTTGTAGTGACATAGCCTCTTGAGTGATATAGTGATCATAGCCATTAGAATTAGGTAGGTGGCTTGCATTTTTAGTAGAGCTAGAGCAAAACGCTTTTATCGCCATTTAGCTGACTAACCCATTGCTCTAGTGTTCTGTATAAAATTTTATTAGGCTACATTCACCCCCCTCTAGCCATTTAGGACCTTTAAGTTTGCTTGAGCTCTATGTTTGTACAAGTATCATCCAAGGGTGGTAAGAGGCTCAAACGAGCCGGCCAAACACATTTATAGAGCTAACAAGCTAAGTCATTGGGGGCAAAAATGCCCAGAAACCATACACACGGGATGATCCGGTGCTTCCCTTGAAGCACAACGGATCAATCCGATGGCCTCCCAAGAGTCAAAATCTAGAAACTAGCCAGTAAGTGTAAGCCCAACAATCACTTTTCACTAACGCATAGTCCGGTGAACCACCCTAGTCTCACACCGAATCAATCTAATGCACTCTGAAGAGTGGCCAGAGAGGTTTTTGGGCCACTAGATTGATCTGATACCTAGCATCATCAATCCGGTGCCCCCTTTTTAAAACGTCCGCGTTAGGAATAGTCACACCGCATCCTCTAGTAGTCCTTAGGGTTGAGCACCAGACTAATTCAGTGCTTAACCCTAACCTCGATTAGGTCCTCTCTCTACAATGCTTGATCTGGTGCCCTCTACAGGGCTAGATACGATCAATCCAGTGCTTGCAGAGGGGCTGCAAACAGCTCTTTTTTCAAAAGTACCAACTCCTCAAGTGTTCCAAAAAATTTATGCATGTTAGTTAGCTTTTCACAAACATTTTTTGAAAGAGTTTTCTCTTGCACCTGACCACATCACTAAGCCCTTGTTTGGTAGGGCTCCTTCTCAAGGGATCCTTCGGAGGAGTCGGAGCTGTTTTGAAGGAGTCACAAGTTGTGGTTCCTCCAAAACACTAACTCCTTTTTTCACTGAAAAACGGCTCCTCCTACTAAACCGTTTGATAGAGCTCATTTGGAGGAGACGGAGAGGAGCCCTACCAAACGGGGCCTAAGCTTAATGCATATGCGAATGAAACTAACACTTAGTGGCACTAGACAATGTTGCAACTAAAGATTTCCTCTTTTTACAGTACGACTATCTATCCTAAACCCAATTGTGCACTCTACCGCGTCTTGGTTGGCAAAAGCGAAGTCCTATCATATACCTTTGCCTTATGGCTTGCTTTTGGTCCATATTTTCTCTACTTAAGAACACTTGCATGCATATGATTTTGATCTCCATCTCCATCACCTCCTATGTCTTGTTCATCATCATCAAGTGGACCCTAGTTAATCATACTCAATGAAACCATTAGTTCACATGGTTGGAACTCAATTACCAAAACTAAACTAGGGCTTTCCACATGTTTGTGCTCAACAGTTCATAATCCTGTGTAATTTTCATAGAAAATAAAATAGATCCAAGTGACTTGAAACAAATTCTGTAACGATGTTATAGAAGTTACTTGCACTCAAGAAATTATTATCAACTTTTATAGTGTGTTATTGTAAAGAGAACCCTCCTCTTAATTGTATAGTTAATTCTCTGTAGCTTTAAACATCATGAAATAATTTTTGCTATCTTTGCTTCGTTATAGCATGTACAACCGATTACACACACATAATTGCACCAAAGGATAATATAATTGTGTAGTTTTTAGGGTGCTAAGCCCAACATTTATAATGGCAGGTAAAGTATAATTTTCAGCCTCAACTTGCACCGTAGCCTAATTTTCAACCTTTAACTATAAAACCGGGTGAAAGACATACTCAAGTTGTCAAAACCAGAAAAAAATTGTCCTTGTGCTGGTTTCAACGGTGGATTTCTATTATGTAAAAATAATAAAATCTGATTTACTATCTAAAATTCATAAATAATTTATTTTTCAATGAGAATAATATAAAACTAGTACCGATTGTTTTCTAAAAAAGTTCTCTACTTGCTTACCATCTATATATATTGGTATTTGGAATTGGTTTATTTATGTTCTTATTGCTTTATTGCTTGTAGTCGCGCTTGTTATTTATTTAAAGCAAGTAAATCCGAATATAGCACTAATATATAGATGACATTTTCATATGGAACTGGAACTAGTTTCATATTTTTATGATTTAAAATAAATTAATTAATATTTTTTTAGAAATCAAACTAAAATTTAATTGTTTTCATAACAGTTTCGATAGTTAAAAAGTATGTTACACCATAACTCGATTTTATTAGTCGAAGGTTAAAAATCAGACCATACTTTATCCTTAAATGGCAGAAAGACGAATTTCTGTAAAAACAACACAAGCTAAGCTCTTAGCTCCAATGAATCCTCTTTAGCCGCGTCCGCAGGTCGCAGTCCCGGAGTCGGTCGGCTCCATGGAGGGTCAGAGGTACTGGAGTCCATGGTCCAACTCCAACCCCGCCCCATGCACCTGCAGGGCCGCCTACCGACGAACCAAAGGTAAAAGAATTCCACCGCACCAGCATATCCTGGCTATAAATGTCCATGCAGTCCCGGGGCATGACGGCCCGGCCCAAAGCACGGCATTTTAGCCCGACACGAGCATGGCACGGCCCGATGAGTAGCGGGCCCTAGCTAGCCCAGCTCGATACATAGGGCCGTGCATGGGCCGCTGCTCAAGCACGGCGGGCGCCACGGCATGGCCCGATACACAAGGGTCGGCCCGGTGGCGGCCCGACCTTCTAACATCCTAGTATCCCATCACCAGGCTAACGGTGGCCGCTAACCCTAACTCCCCCTCCCCTCTCACTCTCTCTCTCGCCCATCCAGCGTAGGGCCACAAGCACGCAGCCCCCTCCCAGCAGCGCCGCACTCTCGTCCTCTCGGTCGCAGGGTCGCCCCACTCTCCTCGGCTCCTCCCTTTCTCACCTTGTAGACGCATAGTCGCAGGCTCGCAGCTCGCGCTTCCCTTTCACGGCCTCGCCTCTTCCCCACGCGCGGCGGCGTCTCCCTCGTGTGCGGCCGTCTTCCTTGCGCACGGCGTCCCCGGCCAGATTCGAGTAGTGACGGAAGGATTCAAGCGCGCCGGCAACCGCTTCCTGGCCCTCCTCCATGCCTCCCCGCGAAGCCCCACCTCTAGGGCGAGCACGCCGGCGGTCGGATCTGCCTCGGGGCCAAGCGCGCCGGCGGCGGCGGCCGTCTCCCATGGCTGCCCTGGCTCCTGCTCTCCCCTTCTCTCTGTGGGCCTCGGACTGGCCCGGCATGCTAGAATGGCCGTGCTTCTCTGGCCGGGCTGGCCCAAAAAACGGTCCCAGCAGGCCGTGCCTGGGCCGTTGACCAGGCACGACGCCCGCCTCGGCACGGCCCGCGTGGCATGACGTGCCGTGCCTGCCCGACTCCCTTCGGGCCGTGCCTGACACGGAGCTGTGCCATGCCGGACCGGGCCGGCCCGTTGGCCATCTATAATCCTGGCTCCCCTTAGAGCGCCATCCCTAGCTTCTTAGTTGGATTCGTCTGTGGCTCCCTTTGCCTGGAATTTTTTTTTGGAGTATCTGGTTTCTGCGATTCTATGAAGCCATGGGAACACCAATCAAGTTATTAAACGCAATGCCAACACTTTGTTACTCCGTTGCCGTGTCACCTCCGCTCATGCTATTTGGTACCCTCCTTTAGGTGTTCTAGTTTTGTCTTTAGTATAACTTCTTTAGCATTGATCACGGTTACAGAAAATGCACCAACAATAACAACGTCAAATTAGTTTCATTAAATTCACCGTCAAATATGTCTTGGTATTGCATTTATATTGTATTTTTTACTATAGATTTGATGAAAGCTAGAGAAATTTGACGTAGGACAAAACTAAAATACCACCTTACACAGGGTTGCAGTCAATCCCCTTAATTCATTCATCTTTTTCTGGAACCTGCCATACTTGATACCCACGCAGAAGACAAAACAGAAGAGTGCGCTCGGAATCAAAGTGCAGAGCTGTGACCAGGGGAAGATACCTATTTTCCAGGCCAAGATACTCCTGGAAGAATGTCATCACTGGCTGGTCTGGCTGGCCCAGCACGCGGATTAGTTCCTTATGGTCACCAAGTTGTGAGGACACAAGGCCGTATAGGGTCCATGCTGTAGGACATGCCCAGTACATCCACCTCCACCACACCGGCATTGCCTGCAGAGGGAAATGGAATTAAGCACGACGTTGTCATCTGTGAGACTGGTGTCCTGTCAAATATTTGATATTTCACTGCGACCACCAAGTTGGATCTACAAGCCAAACTAGCACTTACCTTTACAGTGACAATGAATCCCGAGAAGAAATTCCACATTACAAAGATGGTGAGGGATAGGCCAGTAGCTATCTCAGCAGTGGGTGCCAGTGCAACGGCCATCATCCCATAGAGAGTGTAGTCCATTAAAATCAGGATCATGTATAGCGCAAAGGAGAAAAACTTTTTGACAGCCAGCTGAAATCCTGTTAGATAATTAGGCATTTTCATGTTCAATTTAATCCAGAAATAAAACATTCAGCAGGTTCGTGACGACATATATGTACATATGTATATCACTAACAAACGCTACAACATGCAAGTATGATATACTGATCGATACAGTAAGTACGCAAAGTACGGTAATCACAGAGTTAAGAGTGTACCCAGCAGAGGGACCCATGCCGAGGGCATCGGAGGCTCCATTCGCACCAGACATAGAGCGTTGCTCGAAGTCGTGGACCACAGTCGATGCAGGAAAGGTGTTCGCAGTGTAGTCCCACAAACGATCACCAGGAAGAAGACACCTTGCTGTTCCGCAAGCGATCACCAGGAAGAAGACGGGTTCCGTGAGAGATCACCAGGAAGAAGACATCGGACAAGCAGTCGCGGAATCGCTCCCCAAAAATCTAATCGCCGCACACCCCGTGCAAGGTTTGCAGGCAGATGAGGGTTCTGAAGGCACCTGCTCTCCCGCTGCTCCGCGCGCGCAGAGGTACGGAACAGGGAAAGCCAAAGAGCGGCTGAGATGTGATCTCTCGGAAGGTAAGGGGGAAGATTGGACTGACGGAAGACTTCTACTTCTATGCCTGCGGCGGGGAGGGAGAAAGCCAGCGGAGGAACTCAGGAGATGGAGACACGAAGAGACGGTACCTGGCGCAATCAACTCGCCTACACAATAAAGGAGAGAAACTCCCATAATTATGTGGAATAAGTGGCAAAACCTGGCCATGCCCGCCCGTTCGCTCGCTCGCCGCCCGCCTACCTACCACGCCCCATGGCCCACGCCCACGGCCTGGCCCGGCCAGCGGTGGCGGCGGTGCGACGCGCGTGTGGCACTCCTGTCCTTTTCTTAGCTTCTCAATTAAGATAGATAATTTCCAACCAAATAAGCTGAGTCAACATTCAGTCAAAATCCCGTACGGTATTAAACCATACAACTCTTAATGTTACGGACCATAGAGTTTTATTTGATTTATTAAATATTATACGGGCCAAGCCCATAATATATCCAATAATCCCCACCAAACTCTAGGGTTTGTAATAAAGTAGTCTCAGAACCACATTTCTTTTATATACCAGTGTTTCGATGGAGACTATTAAGTTGAACATCCATCTAGAGCAATAGTTTCACTCAGTCACAACTGAACAATGGACTAAGCCTTGAATTGACAGTTTTGTGTGAGGTGAATGTCACTAAAGTCCTTAGCTGATACTAGGCCGCAAAAGGCATCCCCTCTATTTGAAGCATATAAGTCATACTCCAGTGCCTTTCATGAGTATTTAGAGATCACCCAAATCTCATAGACTATGACCAACAGTCTGACTCATATAGGTGTGTTCCTCAAAAGATGTTCTCTAGGACAACATCTTTGCTTTTGCAAGACACTTGGAACACATTAAGGTAAAAACCAACCTGCCTTAGAGAAAGAAAAGATATGCATCGGAAATGAGTCTTACTAAGGATTTTTCCTCATAATTTACTACTAGCTTGTTTCACCATCATACTTCACGAGATCTTCGATCACATAGAACAGGTTACCAATATTGTAAATTTCATGTGGGTCTCAAACCCATCTCTCTCGATGCACTTTCTATTACATTGCATGATAGACCCTTAGTGAATTGATCTGCCAGATTGTTAGACGTGTGAACATAGTCCAACGCTAATACTCTAGAGTTTCTCAATTTTCTAACAGATTTTAGTCATCTCTTAACATGCCTTGTGGACTTCATGTTATCCTTAGAACTGTTAACCTTCGTAATCATAGTCTGGTTATCGCAGTTCATAGAAATAGTCGGTATGAGTTTTTCAACAACTGGTAAATCCATAAGGAGATCATGAAGCCACTCGGCCTCAGAGCCAGTGGTGTCTAATGTTGTGAGTTCTGCTTCTATTGTAGACTTCAGTTAAGATAGTCTGTTTGCAAGACTTCCAGGAAACAACACCACCTCCAAGCGAAAACACATATCCACTTGTGGCATAAAGCTCATCTGCATCAGAGATCCAGTTGACATCACAATAGCCTTCCAACACCTTCGGATGTCTGGTATAACGAATACCATAGCTTACTAGTGCCTTTTAGATAGTGCATCACTCTCTCAAGAGCACGCTAGTGATCATCTCCTGGGTTTAACATAAATCGGCTCAGCTTGCACACAACAAATGAGATGTCAGGCATTGTTGCACTAGCAAGATATATGAGCGAACCAATGATCTGGGAATATCTCAATTGATCCCTTGCTATTCTTCTGATTTTTCCTCAATAGCACACTTGGGTCATAAGGTGTAGGATCATGTTCATAGTCACTTAACCCAAAGCGACTCAGCACCTTTTCTACATAGTAGGATTGTAATAGAGTTACCCAACCATCACCTTCTCTCAGAAGCTTGATATTAAGAATAACATTAGCCTCTCCCAAATCTTTCATTTCAAAATTATTAGATAAAAATTCCTTCACCTCCTCAATCACTTTGAGGCTAGATCCAAAGATCAGTATATCATCAACATATAAGCACAAAATAACTCCTTCACCCCACACCATACCGATAGTACACACATTTGTCAGCTTCATTCACAACAAAACCAACAGATGTTAGCAGTTCTGTCGAACTTCTCATGCCACTGCTTAGGAGCTTGTTTTAAGCCATATAATGACTTTAATATTTACACACCTTGCCGTTTTAACCATTTGCTACAAACCCATCTGGTTGATCCATATAGATCTCCTCCTCTAACTCTCCGTTTAGGAAAGCTGTCTTAACGTCCATTTGATGAACGATAAGACCATAAGAGGCCGCCTAGGGAAAGCAAAACTCGAATTGTAGTCAACCGGGCAACCGGTGAATAAGTATCAAAGAAATCCTCACCTTCCTTTTGAGTATAACCCTTGGCCACAAGTCTTGCCTTGTACCTCTCGATAGTACCATCAGGCCTAAGCTTTTTCTTGAACACCCATTTGCACCCTATAGCTTGCAACCATAAGGACGATCAACTATTTCCCAAGTTCCATTAGACATAATAGAATCCATCTCACTCTGTACTTGCTTCCTTCCATAAGTCAGCATCAGAAGAGGAATATGCCTCTTCAATGGTCGTTGGTGTGTCATCCACAAGGTACATAATATAGTTATCACCAAAAGACTTTACAGTCCTCCGTCTCTTACTTTTTCTAGTGACTATAGTGTCATCCTCCTCAGGATTTTGCATATAGGGTTCCTCAATTTATTCTATCAGAGTAAAATTTTCATGCTCACTGGAGAATTATAAATTCATGACCAGTCGTGCTAGGTGCATTTTTCATGGGAAATTCATTCTCAAAAAATATAGCGTCTCTAGATTCCATGATTGTATCAACAGCCATCTCAGGAGCACTAGAATTTATAATTAAAAATCTATAACCCACGCTATGAATATCATAACCAAGAAAAACATAATCAACAGTCTTTGATCCAAGCTTTCACTTTTTGTTTATTGGCACATTCACCTTTGCCAAACAACCCCAAGTTCGTAGATAAGAGAGATTTAATCTCTTCTTCTCTCATTCCTCGAATGGTGTAATTTCTTTGTTCTTTGTGGGCACCCAATTCAGGACATGACACACTACCAATATAGCCTCACCCCACCATTCCTTAGATAGTCCCGTAGTCTCTAACATGGCCTTAACCAAATCAGTTAGAGTATGGTTCTTTCTCTCTGTAATCCCATTAGACTATGGTGAGTATGGTGGCGTCCTCTCATGAATAATTCCATGGACCACGCAAAACATAGAAAATTCATTTAAGAAATATTCTCCCCTACGATCGGACCACAAACGTTTGATTTTCTTCTCAAGTTGATTTTCTACCTCAGCTTTATAGACTTTAAAATAATGCAATGCTTCATCTTTAATTTTCAATAAATACACATACCAAAATCTAGTACAATCATCTATAAATGTCATAAAGTATCATTTACTGCCTTTAGTCAATTCGCCATTCATTTCGCATAAATCAGAATGAACGAGTTCTAATAGTGCCAAGTTCCTCGCCTCAGCAGCCTTGTGAGGCTTGCACGGTTGCTTCGATTACATACACATCTGGCACTTAGAATCTTTGACTAAGTTAAATTTTGGGATTAAGTTCAGATTTGCAAGCCACGTGAGATAGCCAAAATTAATGTGACAAAGTCATGAATGCCATATATTCGACTCATCCGAAACATTAACATTGTTCACTACTTTATTACACACATCATCAAGCAAAGATAAGCGGAACAAGCCTCCGTAATCATAACCTTTTCCAATAAATATTCCATGTCTCGACACAACACACTTATTGGACTCAAGCACAATTTTAAAGCCATCGCGACACATTTGAGAACCGCTAACAAGATTCTTCTTGATGGTGGAGACATGCTGTATGTTCTTTAATAGCACCGTCTTTCCCGAAGTAAACTTCAAAATGACCGTACCAACACCAAGAATACGCGCATGCGAACCGTTTTCCATCAGCAAGGCTCCAGTCCCGCCAGCCTGATAGGAAGTAAACAAAGAAACATCAGCGCACACATGAATATTAGCACTGCTATCCATCCACCACTCAGGTGAAAGACAAACTGAAAGAACAAAAGGTAAAGAATTATCATACCCAGATGTTCCTCCTCCAGTCTCGCTAATCACCACGTTTGCTGATTTCTTTTCTTGCTTATATTTGTGGTTTGGGCACGCACTTGCCCAATGCTCATCACTCCCGCAAACAAAGCAACCTCCACCTTTTTTGTTGTTTTTCTTCTTAAACTGAGCAGTTTGCTTAGGCTTTGTATTGTTGTTCTCTTGGATGTTCTTCTTCTTTTTATTATGGGATGCAAATGAGTTTTTCTTCTATACCATATTGGCAGCGGAAGACTCAACTCCTTTTCCACGGTTGTCTTTTGCTCTCGCCCTCTCCTTAACATCAAGAAATCCAATAAGTTCAGCCACGCTAAACTCTTGTCTTTTGTGTTTTAGAAAAGTAGCAAAATCCCACCAAGAAGGTGGCAGCTTAGCGATTATACCGCCGGCTATAAACTTATCGGGCAATAGACATGGAAAATGTTCTAGTTCCTTTGCTAGCGCCTGTATCTCATGAGCCTGTTCCACTACAGAACGGTTTTCAACCATTTTATAGTCATACAATTGCTCCATACGGTACAACTCACTACCAGCATTAGAAACTCCAAACTTTGCCTCAAGAGCATCCCATAACTCTTTGTCTGATGTGCAAGATATGTAGTTTTTCTCATACTTACTATGAAGTGCACTAATCACGGTGCCTCAAAACAGGTTATCGGCAGCCAAGAACTTTTGCTCCTCCTCAGGAGTAAACTGTTCAGGCTTCCCCTGTGCGGCATGATAGCAATTCATAGCAGTCAACCACAACACTATTTTGGCACGTCATATCATGAAATTCTTGCCATCGAAATTATTCGGCTTCAAAGCAGTAGCAAAACCACTGACAGAAAATTGCCTAACATTAGGTTTTTAGATTGTTAGATAATTAGGCATTTTTATGGTCAATTTAATCTAGAAATAAAACATCAGCAGGTTCGTGATGACATATATGTGCATGTGTATATCACTAACAAACGCTATAGCATGCAAGTATGATATACTGATCGATATAGTAAGTATGCAAAGTACGATAATCAAAGAGTTAAGAGTGCACCCAGCGGAGGGTCCCATGCCGAGGGCATCGGAGGCTCCATTCGCATCAGACATAGAGCGTTGCTCGAAGTCGTGGACCACAGTCGATGGAGGAAGGTGTTCGCAGTGCAGTCCCACGAACGATCACCAGGAAGAAGACACCTTGCCGTTCCACGAGCGATCACCAGGAAGAAGACGGGTTTCACGAGAGATCACTAGGAAGAAGACGTCGGACGAGCAGTAGCGGAATCGCTCCCCAAAAACCTAATCGCTGCACATCTCGTGTAAGGTTCGCAGGCGGACGAGGGTTCTAGAGGCACCTGCTCTTCCGCTGCTCCGTGCGCGCAGAGGTACGGGATGGGGAAGCCAAAGGGCGGCTGAGATGTGGTCTCTCGGAAGGGAGGGGGGAAGATTGGACTGACAGAAGACTTCTACTTCTATGCCTGCGGCGGGGAGGGAGAAAGCCAGTGGAGAAACTCAGGAGACAGAGACACGAAGAGACGGTAACTGGCGCAATCAACTCGCCCCACTATAAAGGAGAGAAACTCCTGTAATTATGTGTAATAAGTGGCAAAACCTGGCCACGCCCGCCCGTCCGCTCGCCTCCCGCCACGGCCCGGCCCGGCCGGTGGCGGCGGCAGCGCGCGCTCGTGTGGCACTCATGTGTTCTTTTCTCAGCTTCTCAATTAAGATGGATAATTTCCAACCAAATAAGTTGAGCAACGTTCAGTCAAAGTCCCGTACGGTATTAAATCATACAACGCTTAATGTTACAGGCCACAGAGTTTTATTTGATTTATTAAATATTATACGGGCCAAGCCCATAATATATCAACAAATCCAACCATTGGGTACACAATTGCTGTGAAAATGAGTGGTTGGATAACCATGTAAGGGATTTCAGCAGCTACCTGCGTAAAAGTAAAATCCATAGTGAGAATTTTAGCTGCTCTGTCAATCCATGTCATATCAGTGATCTTCTCGTGTTACATCAGTTGATTCACCTGAGCTATGATAAATGCCGTAGAAGAGTACATGCCAGAAGTCATTTCTCGGTAGGAAACAGCTCTCTGCAGCAACCACTGGCTGTAAACTAGTGCAGTTCACAAAGCCTAGAAACAGTGCCGATCCGTATCCAATCCCCAGTATGTTGAACACGTCTTGCTCCACCTCTCTGTTATGCAGCAGAAAGCAGCAGGTACGTATTTTACTAACTTGAATTTAGATTCATATTTCATATTTCGGAATAGAATGAAATTGCATCCACACTTACATTCTTGAACCAGTTTGCCAGAACACAATACCAAACACGATCGAGGTTGCAAAAGTGTTGATGAAGCGAAAAACATTGAGCTCTGAGTTCTTTCTGTAAGACAAATATTGCTTCCAAATGCAAGCGATGCATTGTTCCTTAAGGCCCTGTTTGGGAGAGCGTTTGCTCAGCTTCTGAGCCCAATAAGCAAATAATCCCACACAAACGCCGTGCGATTTTGGCCAAAAGCGAACGCGCTTCCGCGATCTCCAGTCGCCCGCAGCGCATCCGAAATCACGAGCAAGACCCCGCTTTTCCGAAATCGCGAAGGCTTTTCCTGTCCCTGCCCCTCCCTCAAGACCTGAGCGGTCCCATGCTCGCTCCCTCCCCGGTGCCGCATGCCTCTTCGCCGCCGCCTCCCATTCCTCTCCGGCCCAGCACTCCCTCCTCTCGCCAGATCCGCCGCCGCCTCCCATTCCCCAACGCCGGGCCTCCCCTCCCCCTCCGCCGGTGCTCCAGCCAGTGCGCCGGCGGCCGTCCCCTCCCCTCCTTCGGATCTCCAGCCAGGGCTCCGGCGGCCCTCCCCTCCCCCTCCGCCGGTACAGCAAGGTGATTAGGTGCTCCAGCAGTTGATTTTCACGGGTGGGACTTTTCCGTGAAGACGCTCAAGGGATCCAGCTTCCAGATCGAAGTGGAACCCACCGACAAGGTACTCATCACTTGTGCTCCCGATCTGTCGCTATGGTTCTAGTTGCTGGATGTATTGGCGGGGCTGCTTCGCTAGATTTGGCTGCTTGTTAGGTTCGTTTGGGGTCTAGGTTTTGGTTGGTTCCCCTGCGGAGGCGACGAGAGTGTTGGAAACCGCGAGCAAAGCTGCCGTGGATCCAATCTGTAGGTTGCTGCTTTGGTTCCGGTGGTGCGAGCGGAACAGACGGAACGGAGAGCTATTGCAGAGTTCGCCTGTGGATTTTCTGGTTTCAGATTGGGTTCCTTCTAGTGATGTTATCGTGGATACAGGAGAACTGATAGCGGCTTGTTTCTAGGCAGCGTGATACCTCATTACCTCGCGGGCACGAGCAATGATTAGTTATTGCCGTTTCAGTTTAGGCTCAGGAGCCATTCTTGACTTGTCGATGTTAGATCTTCTTATCAGTACAAGCTATTTTCTGCCGGTTTGTTTCTAGGCAGCTTCAGGATGTAATGCTGGATTTTCACCTATTTGGTAATGTGGTTGGAGTGGATCAAATAGGTGCATGCGATGGCTGCCATAAAAAAAAGCCTTTGAAATCTGAGATTTTTCAGTATGCCTAAGTTCATATAACACAAACCTTAGATGCTATCATCACCCCTTCATGAATAAAAGTGCCCATTGTTGATATCGGTGCACTGCTGCTTTTGTGTTTTCATAGAATAGTTCATTGGCAAGGAATGATGAATCAATTAGATGTGTGAAGTTTCCTTATGAACTTAACTCTTGAGGCATACATTCTGTCTGACCTGCCATGCTATTGTTTAATTTTCTGCTACATTCTATGGCAGCTGTTAACATTGTCATGCATCTATTTAGTATTCTGCTGCATTCTGTTTTTTATTGTTAGCAGTATGTACATCTTTGCTTCATTTTGTTAATGGCATGCATGTCCTCCCAGTTCCACCGCCTGCTGCCCTCCCATCCCCACCGCCGGCTGCCGTCCAACAAGGTGAGCACGCAAGCTCTTCCGGATCGAAGGAGGTGTTCAACTATGCTCATGCATCCCTGCGAAATGTGATTGAGCGACCATTTGGAGTTCTCAAGATGAAGTGGTGCACTAATTTCATTAGAGATAATGCCATATGTAATAAACATTTTGAAACCTATGTGGAAGACAGTAGTGGTGTCGGGTCCCAAGTTTCTTCAGCTGATGGTGGTGCTTCGGCGGATGAAATGAATATGTGTGCTTTCCGTGATGCTATTGCTAATGCGTTGGTTGGGTGATTCATTGTTAGAAACTTGAGTATTTTGTAGCAATTACATTACCCAAATGGATATTATTTTCGATTATTATTGTACATTACAACTTAATGGAACCATATTGCTACCTCAAACTTTCCACCATTGCCTTCAGATCATTGTGACGAACCAAAAGAGGTATCATTAGCCTCAGGGGTACATAGGTCAATTTACATCCAGAACAGATAATCTACCATAAATAATCAGGGCAGCCAAACGTCCAGCTTATTTAGACAGCAGATTCTCCAGATCGTGACTTATCAGATAAGCCTGCTCAGCTTATAAGCGAGACTCAGAAACGCTCTCTCAAACAGGGCCTAAAGCTTGGCCAATAATTTGATGGCAAGTGTAGTTCCTCATAGTTTGTTCTTGGTTTGCTCAACTCGTCAACCATAGCCATGTTCTCCCTGTGCGTACATAACGTTTTCGTGTGAGCAACTAAGGGCCTGTTTAGATTCCAAAAAATTTTGCGCAGTACCCGTCATATCGAATCTTGCGGCATATGCATGGAGTACTAAATATAGACGGAAAAAAAACTAATTGCACAGTTGGGTGAGAAATCGCGAGACGAAACTTTTGAACCTAATTAGTCCATAATTAGACACTAATTGCCAAATACAAACGAAAGTGCTACAGTAGCCAAAATCCAAAAAAATTTGGACCTAAACGGGGCCTAAATTATCAGAAATGAGCAAATCAGTTCTATGATTATATTTAACTTACTTCTATAAATTGGAGTTATGATAAATTTCAGAATAGTCCACGTCAATCGGGTATTCTATGGCATGTGAACTAATGTCTAGCGCCCATGCAGCTGGATTCTGACCATCCTTGATTTTAGGAACTCCAGGGATAGCCTGAAAAGCAGTCATTTAGTTTTTTTTTCCCCGTCTCACAGTTTTTGAATAACAGTTTCATCTTAATCACTGGTCTCACCTCAAAATATTTTATCAAATCTCCAGACAGGGGACCTAGTGAACCACTGTAAATGAGCTGTCCTCCACTTTTCATTAGTAACAGCTGCAATGAACCACTGTAAGTCATTTTATGATGTCGACATTACTAAGTAGATTTATACAGGAGACTAGTTGATCATCATCTGGTTTGTAAAGTAATCTCCTGCTCTTCCTCTATACACGCAGGGGCAGACGTCGAAAGGGCTCCCCTGCTACTGCACTGTAGCCGCGGCAGGGGTAGGCATCGAAAGGCTCCCCTGCCACACTGTAGCCACAGCAGGGGCAGGCGTCAAAGTCAGCCCTGCTGTCACATCTAGTCACTGTAGCAGTATGGCAGGGTGCCATATCTGTATACTAGGATTAGATGGATAGAGTTGTATATATAGCTTTCCACTGCAACTCAGTGAAGAGAGCGAGTTCAGTTTTGCCATCTCCTCTAGCTTCGGCCAACGTTGGTGCTTATGCTGTGTGTGTGCGCGCTCTGTTCTCCCTTTCTTCTTCTACCTCTAGCCATAGTGAGCGAGAACGCCGGTGAGCGGTCGGCTCACCCGTGCGGGAGATCTCGGGACCAACGAGTGGTACCAAAGTCGTACAAAGCGTCGTTGCCGGACTAACCGCTGGCGATGACTGGGCTGTTTGGAGATGGGCGATAGCAGTGGCGCGGCTGTGGCTACCCAGCCACGACATGATGTCATCGAGCGCATGGTGTGGGAGGTCAGCGGCACCAGTTGGCCAACGCTGACTCGCACCAACTATGGCGAGTGGGCGGTGACCATAAAGGTCAAACTCAGAGCCCGACGGCTCTAGAATGCCATTGACAAGGGCACCTACAATGAAGAAGACCACATGTCAACATTGGAGGCTATCATCGCTGTTGTGCTAGTGGAGTACAGGGAGCTATTGGGGACGAAGAACTCTGTTAAGGAGGCGTGGAAGGCCATTGCAGCTATGTGCGTCGGCTCCGACTGCGCAAAGAAGGCAACGGCCCAGCTGCTGAAGCATGAGTACGCCAACCTCAAGTTTAAGGATGGTGAGTCGGTGGAGGACTTCTCCCTCCGCCTGTAGTCACTCATCAGCATGCTAAGGAGCCACGGCATCACCATCAACAAAGAAGAGGCGATCTCCAAGTACCTTCACTCCGTGCCGGTGAAGTACATCCAGATCGCTCTCTCCATAGAGACAATGCTGGACTTGTCCACCCTCACCATTGAGAATGTGGCAGGTCATCTGTGGGCGGTGGACGAGCGTGTGGAGCAGGCCATAACAACGATGAACAATGGCAAGCTGCTGCTGACAAAGGAGGAGAGGGCTGCCCAAATGAAGGAGAAGAAGTCTGGGGAAGCCTCCTCCAACTGCGGTGGCGATGGCAAGCGTCGCGGCAAGGCTTTTTCAGAGAAGAAGAAGAAGGTCGACCCCAACGCCTGCCAGTGCTGCGGAAAGACGGGCCATTGGGCCAAGGAGTGCCTAGATCGCAAGCAGGAGAAGAAGACTAAGGCTCATTTAGCATAGGCTAATGAAGATGATGAGGCCACTCTCCTAATGGCTATGTTCTGTGCACTACGCAATGTTGAGGCCAAGGAGAAGGCAGAGGTGATGGCGGAGAAAGGACACGGCAAGGCTCTAAAGGCTGTCAACCTCGACGAATCGTGCGCCCAAGTCCACCTTGGATGTGTGGACGGCGAGCAAGAGCAGCGGTGGTACCTAAACTCCAGCGCTAGCAACCACATGACAGGGCTCCAAGGAAGCCTTCTCCGAGCTCGACAACAACATGACCGGCACAATGAAGTTCGGTGATGGCTTAAGGGTGGTGATCTGAGGACGTGGCACCATCATCTTTAGGTGCTAGAATGGTGAGCACCATGCGCTGATGGATGTGTATTACATCCCTCAGCTACGTTCAAGCATCATCAACATCAGGCAGCTAGCGAGTGTGGATGCGAGGTACTCATCGAGAGCGGGATCCTGAAGATTTGGGATCAGGAGTGGCGTCTTCTCACGAAGGTAAAACGCTCATGTAATCGATTGTACCTGCTCGACTTGAAGGTGGAGCAGTCGATGCGCCTGGCAGCACGGCACACCGAGGAGCCGTGGCTATGGCATGCCTGGTTCGGCCATCTCAGCTTCGATGCGCTCGGTCGGCTAGAGAAGATGGTCCGAGGGTTGTCCCAGATCAAGCATGCAGGCGAGCTGTGTGATAGCTGCCTGGCTAGGAAGCAGAAGAGGCTGCCATTCCCAAAGGTGGCCAAGTATCATGCGGCAGATGCTCTTGAGCTCGAACACGATGATCTCTGTGGGCCAATCACGCCAGCCACAAACAGGTGATCGGCGGTACTTCCTTCTGCTCATGGATGATTACAGTCGCTATATGTAGCTACAATTCCTGACAACCAAGAACGAGGTGGCAGAGGCGATCAAGAAGTTCAAGGCACGCTACGGAGGCGAAAAGCAGCAAGAAGTTGCGCGTGCTGCGGACTAATCACGGTGATGAATTCACTTTGGTGGAGTTCACTACATACTATGTGGATCAGGGTGTGGTGCGACACCACATCGCGCCATACTCGCCATAGCAGAATGGCATGGTGGAGTAGCGAAACCAGACGGTGGTTGGCATGGCTCAATCCATCATGAAGGCCAAGAGCATGCCAGCAAGGTTCTAGGGTGAGGCGGTAACCACGACGGTGTTCATCCTCCACCGCGTGCCCACAAAGGCCCTGAAGGGTGTGACGTCATTTGAAGCTTGGTATGGGCGCAAGCCGAGCGTGTCCTTCCTCCGGACATTCAGCTACATCAGCCACGTCAGGAAGACAAAGCTGATCCTCACCAAGCTAGAGGACAAGAGCACATCGATGGTGCTCTTGGGATATGAGGAAGGTACCAAGGCGTACCAGCTCTATGACCCACACGGAGACAAGGGGGTTGTCTCATGCAACATCATGTTCGATGAGAAGGATGCCTAGGGCTGGGACAGTCCTAGGCATGGGGGAAGCTAGCGGCTTCACCAGCACCTTCGTTGTCGAGCACTTGGTCATCAACAGTGGTGGAGATGCTAGAGAGAAGGTGCCGACCACTCCAGCAATAGAGCGAGCACTCCTGGGGCGGTGCCGAGCACTCCAGGAGTGGTGTCGAGCGGTCCTGCAGTGGTGTCGACCACTCTAGGACATGTGCCGAATGCTCCCGTAGCGGAGCCAAGAGGTCTTGCAGTGGTGCCGACCACTCCAAGACTAGTGCCGAGCACTCCTGTAGTTGTGCCAACCACTCTAGGAGTGGTGACGAGCAGTCCAGGAGTAGTGCCAAGCACTGTAGCCAAGGTACCGAGCACTCTAGGTGCTGTGCCGACCACTTTGACGGAATAGGGGACTCCATCGATGCTGATCGAGTTCGCCTCACCTCCAAGCGACATCACCGAGTTTGTGGATGCCTTCCATGATGGTGACGAGGTGTGGTTCCATAGACTAGATGACATCATCAGCGACACAGGGTCCTTAGGCCTGGTGGGTCAGCTACACAATGACCTAGAGCTGCTTCTCATCAATGCAGAGGAACCATCCACATTCACACTGGCCGAGCGCGATGCAAATTGGCGATGGGCGATGCTAGAGGAGATGAAGGCGATCGAGGGAAGCGAGACTTGAGAGCTCATTGATCCACCTCTAGGAGTCATCTGATCAGCCTGAAGTGGGTGTACAAGGTCAAGCGGGACGAGCGCGGCGCCATTGTCAAGCACAAGACACGCCTCGTCGCTCGAGGCTTTGTCTAGCACGATGGCATCAACTTTGAAAAAGTCTTTATGCCGGTTGCGCGCATCGAGTCTATCCGACTACTGCTGGCTTTAGCAGCAGCGAAGGACTGGCGCGTCCATCACCTGGACATAAAATCAGCCTTCCTCAACGGCGAGCTGGTGGAGATGGTCTTCGTCAGGCAACCTCCGGGTTTCACCATCAAGGGAGTGGAGCACAGGGTGCTCTGACTACACAAGGCGCTCTACAGGCTACAGTAGGCCTGATGAGCGTGGAACGCCAAGCTTGATGCCACGCTGGGCGAGCTTGGGTTCACGTGGTGCACAACTGAGCACACGCTCTACACATGGCGACGGGGGAAGGAGGAGCTCGTCATCGGTGTGTATGTGGATGACTTGATCATCACTGGCGCACGTGCGGAGGACATCGACAACTTCAAGCGTGGGATGGCGGCTCGTTTTTGAATGGGCGATCTTGGTGCACTCTTCTATGACCTCGGCATTGAGGTGAGATAGGGGAAGGAGGCGCTCATGCTCGGTCTGAGTGCGTACGCCTCAAAGCTGTTGGAGTGGAGCGGAATGGCTGAGTGCAAGACGTGTGTGACTCCAATGGTGGAGCGGCTAAAGTTGACGAAGGCCAATACCACCGTGAAGATAGATGCAACACTCTACCAGAGCATCGTCGATAGTCTGCGCTACCTAGTCCACACGAGGCCAGACATTACATTCATAGTGGGCTACATTGGCCGCTTCATGTAGGATCCCCAAGAGGATCACTAGGCCATGGTGAAGTGGCTGTTGTGCTACGTTAAGGGGACGGTGGATCAGGAGATCGTCTTCCCCAAGACAGGTGGAAGTGGGCTGCAACTCACTATGTTCAGCAATGCAGACTTGGTGGGGGACATCGACGGATGACGGAGCTCCTCTAGCATGCTTGTCTACCTCAAGTCGGCTCCAATCTCATGGCTGTTGCTAAAACAGAAGGTGGCGGCGCTGTCCACGTGCGAGGCAGAGTACGTGGCGGCGGCCACAGCGGCGTACCAAGCTATGTGGCAGCATCGGCTACTGGGCGAGCTGACCGATGTGGAAGCTCACCCACCAGCACTGATGGTGGACAACTAGCCCACCATCGCCCTCACGAAGAATCCGGTTCTCCACGATCGGAGTAAGCACATCGACGTTAAGTTCCACTTCCTTAGGGACTATGTCGATGGAGGGCAGATCATTATCGAGTTCATTGAAACTGGTCGGCAACTCGCGGATGTCCTCACCAAGCCGCTTGGTCGTCTTTGGTTCACGGAGCTGAAGAAGATGATCGGCATGGTGGAGGTTCTAGGGTTAGCTACATGATTAAGGGAAGAATTGTAAAGTAATATATTGCTCTCCCTCTGTACGTGCGGCAGGGTGAAAGGTCCTTGTTTGGTTTTGGTAATTGAGTGACAACTTAGGTGGACTAATTGTGTTTATGTGAGATACACAGGTGATTAGTCCACAGGTACATGCGTGTGAGCAACATATGCCATGAAGGTGAAAATGGCTTGGAGATGTTGCAAAGCTCACACATGTGATGATGAAGGAGCTTAAATGCACATGAGACATGACATTGAGTCATGTGATCAAGGTGGAGAAGATCAAGACAAGACTTGGCTTGATGGACCGGTTGCAAGCGTGAAGGGCAAGTCGAAGGCTTTGGAGTGATGGACCGCGTGGCGGTGAAGCTTGAGCAAGACTTGGCGCCGATGGACGATGGCAACGGTGAAGAGCAAGTAGAGTCAAGATCGATGAACCAATATGATCATGTGATGATATGAAGTGGATCATATCATTATTGATCGTGTTAGTGCATGTGTTGCATCGACATTGAAGGAGATGGAATGGAATGCGCAAGGCAAAGGTATAACCTAGGGCATTTCATTTCACCGGTCATAGGTGTGTAGAGAAGTTTATGACCGGGTTTAGGATAGATGGCCGTACTATCAAGAGGGGCAAACTTGTTTGCATATCAGTCATCTAGTGCCACTCAAGTGATCTAACTTTGCATTATCGCTAGGATCGAGTGGCGTGGCAAGTTGAGTGTCTAACATTCTTTGGGAAATGATTGTGAAAATGCTAACACACATACACATGGTGGTGTACACTTGGTGGTGTTGGCACATTTACAAAGGAGGTGGTGTTTGCAGGGATGAGATGGGTTTGGGTCCCTCTCTTGGTGGAATGCCTATTTTTTATTGCGCCGGATGGAATGCCTATTTTCTATTGCGCTGGATGCAAATTCTTGGTGGTTAGCACATTGGAGCAAGGGTGAAGAAGTTAGAAGTGAAAGCAAGTTGATCGCAAAGACGCTGGTGTCGGTCAACTGACCGGACGCTGGGTCTGAATGCACCGGACGCTGCCTGCCTACGTCCGGTCGCGCTGACATGGAGCATAGCAGTAGCTGGAGAGTGACCGGACGCTGGCTGCGTCCGATCGCGTTCGACCGGATGCGTCCGGTCATGCTCGGGAGCTTACTGGAAACGACCGGACGCTAAGGGTCTAGCGTCCGGTCAGTTGAAGCTGCTGCGTCCGATCAAGTCAGTGACCGTTGGAGTCGGGACACGTGGCCGTCTGTAGGTGACTGGACGCTGAGGTCCAGCGTCCGGTCAACACGACCGGAGCGTCCGGTCGGCCCGACCGTTGCCCAGTGAAGGGGTAACGGCTAGTTTAGCCCTTGGGGCTATAAATAGAAGTGGCCTTCGGCCATGGCTGGAGTTGAGCACCTCAAGGGACTTAGTGTCCATGCTTGTGAGTGCTTGGGAGCCCTCCATCACACATATACTTGATAGTGATCATTCGATTGTGTGAGTGAGCGATTCTAGTGCGATTGCATCATAAGGTTGCATCGAGTGGCACTAGGTGATCGAGTTGCAAGCCGGTGGTGCTTGTTACTCTTGGAGGTTGCCACCTCCTAGACGGCTTGGTGGTGATCTCCGTCGAAGCGCGCAAGAAGCTTGTGCTGTGCTCCGGAGAAGCGCTTGTGAGGGGCATTGTGCTCACCCCGTGGGAGCCACGAAGAGCAACTCTAGTAAAGCGTGTCATTGAGCTACCCTCACTCAAGGGGTAGGTTCTTGCGGCGCCCGACGTGCGGGCTTAGCGGGTGATGCTAATTAGCCGCCGAACCACCAAGTGAGCGGTCAACACAACGGGGACTTGTGTGTTGGCAAACATGTGAACCTCAGGAGAAAAATCATCGTGTCAACCTTGTTCTTCCCGTTGGTTTGCATCCCCATTACACAAGCTTGCTATTACTTTTATACATATTAAGCTTGTGTAGTTGCTCTTGTAATTAGATAGCTTGTGTAGCTTGCTAATTACCTTCTTGCTTGTGTAGCATAGAAGTAGCTCCCTTGCGTGGCTAATTTGGTTTTAGTAACCTTGTTAGTCACATTGCTTAGTTTGTGTAGCTAAGTATTTGCGCTCTCTAATTAGGCATTGGTTACCTTGTTATTGAGCATTGCTAGTGAGCATCGTTAGCTTTGTGCTTTTCCTTACTAGCATGTGTAGGAGCTCCCTTGTCGCTTAAAGTACTAGTGGCATAGGTTTGTGTAACCTTGCTCCTAAAATTGTTTAGGAGAGCTCTAGCTAGCCCGGCACCTTTGTTGCATAATTGTTATCTTTGCAAGGTGCTAGTGAACATATATAGTGGGGTATAGTTTTGGCTAGACCGATAGTTTTAATTCCGCATTTGTATCGGTTAGCCGACGCGATTAAGTTTTAGAAAAGACTATTCACCCCCCCTCTAGTCGCCATCTCGACCTTTCACAGGGGCAGACGCCGAAAGGGCTCCCCTGCTGCTGCACTGTAGCCGCGGCAGGGGCAGGCGCCGAAAGGCTGCCCTGCCGCTCAGCAGGGGCAGACTCCAAAGTTAGCCCTGTTGTCACATCTAGTCACTATAGCAGCATGACAGCCTGACATGTCTGTGTACTGGGATTCGATGGGTAGAGTTGTATATATAGCTTCCCACTGCAACTCAGTGAAGAGAGAGAGTTCAGTTTTGCCATCTCCTCTATAGAGCTCCGGCCAACACTGGTGCTTGTGCTGTTTGTGTATGCGCTCTGTTCTCCCTCCCTTCTTCTACCTCTAGCCATAGTGAGCGAGAACACGGTGAGCGGTCGGCTCATCCGTGCGGGAGATCTCAGGACCAACAAGGTTACTCTTAAGATTTTGCTTTTTTAAGACAAAAGAATTTACTTTTTTGGTTTGTTAATTCTCTGTAAAAGTCACATGCCTACTTGGTACTTGCATATGGGGGATAGAAAATTTCCTTTCTGCTTTAAATTCTCTTCACTTCTGGTAGTACTTAGCTTGTCTGTACCAAGTCATACCTCATCAAAAGATTCGAATATCTAGATGCTTGGCTGATGAATTGTGCAGACAACAGTATGCCCGGTGTTCACCATGTTTCGCACTGTACGCATAACAATTGCTGCAGCACGAGCATATGGAAAGCTAATTGGATAAGGAAACTAACCCAATTGGTTTCACGTCAAAAGACCTTCGAAATCAACAGAAATCATCGAAACAAGTCAGCATCCAAAATCTGTCAGGGTGCTGCGACACCGTCTTTTGGTCCGTTGGACCGTATATCGTGTTTGGGCCCATTAGGGGCCGCGTCCAGGGGGGTGACACCCAAGACTCTATAAATACCAGCCGTCGCTCTCCTTAGGATTTGGGTTTTGTTTAGTTCTTGATTTCCTCGTGAAATAGACATCGTTTTGCTACAACTGTCGCCACCAAGGCCGCTTGCTGTGAACCAGGGCCCCAGTTCTTGATCTTGTTCACCTGTGATGATTAGTCCTTTTGAATAAAGACTTGAACTCCTTCTTGATTTCATAAGCCTCATATTTATTTGCAATTTCAGATTGCGTTCATCCCGTTCTTGCTTGTGTTCTCGATTCGCCTGCAGGAAAGCCTTCTCGGCGAGGTCAATCGCGTTCGCGTGGTTGATAACCAACG
Organism: Miscanthus floridulus; assembly: GCF_019320115.1. Taxonomy (NCBI): domain Eukaryota; kingdom Viridiplantae; phylum Streptophyta; class Magnoliopsida; order Poales; family Poaceae; genus Miscanthus; species Miscanthus floridulus. Next base: position 78,428,870 of record NC_089582.1, read on the forward strand.
GAGCAGTGGTGTAACGGTTGCGGGGGTCTGAATCAATCTTGGTTTGAAGCCTAGATCGTGAACGTTGAGTCTCCACCAATCGACGCTATCATACCTTTTGGAAGATCAGGCCTAGTCTACATTAGTAGCCCTGCATGTCAGCCATGCCATCGTCTTCCTCGCGTCGTCTCCGCGCCGGACTCCACCGAGACCCCGCGCCACCCCCGACTCCACCCATTTGCGTGCGCCCCATGGCTCCCCGGCCTTAAATACGGACTCCCCGCACCATGCCACCTCTCCATCAAGTCTCGCCAAAGCCGCTACCTTGCCAAGTCGCCGCGCCACTGCGAAGCCCTAGCCCCGCCGTGTCCCTCGTCGCCTCCGTGCCGGATCCGACCATGTTAAGACCCTAGGTGAGCTCGCCTTGATCCCCGCTTCCACCCCATGCTTTCCCCGCGTTGAATCATGGACTCTTGGGCCCTCTTCGTGCTCGCCAGCAAGCTCTTCGTCGGCGGTCATGGCCAACCACCGCGCCGGTCACTGTAGCCGGCTGACAGCCTCTCTCTCTCTCCCCCTCCCATCTCATCTACACTGCCCGATCTGAGATCAACGACCTAGGTTAGAAGATACCGTTTCGACCGACAATTTTGCTAAAGAGGCCCTCGACTTTTGAATAATCTAACCCACAGTCCACTCCAGATTCAAAATTCTAATTTTTATTTATTTTAATTCAAAATAGAAGATCCACTTATTTACAGTTTTGCCACTACCTTCTTTAGGCTATAACTTCTTTATTTTAACTCCGTTTTGACCCGTTCAAGTTGTGTTAGATTCGTAATTGTGTAATCTATAAGTTCATACTACTGTCAAACATGTTTTCAACTTTTAAAATTTGAGGTTAGATTTAATCTATTATTTTATTAAAGGAAATCTTGTTTAATTCATAACTTTTTCGTTATAGCTCCGATTAGAGTGATTTTTGTGTCTGTGTGTTTGTAGTAACGTGCAGAACATCTTTAAAACATTTTTACTTGCTGTTTATTATGTTTGGTGTACTGTTCTAATTTAGTTCTATTGTTTGCTTTGTGTATGATTGCATGGATGCTTGTGTGGTGTTTTTTGATCATGTCCAGTCGATGAGCTTTGCGTTGGTGATATTAAAGAAGTTGGTGAGTCCAGAAGCAATTCATTAAAGGTTTGGACTAGAAGAAGGATCAGAGTTTAAGGCAAGTATAGCATGGGACATTCCTTATTGTCCTATTCACTTTAATAATTTAATCATATACATGTGTCTACCTTGGCAACCGTATTAATTTTCCTAGCTATTTGATATCCTAGATTCCTTGTCACCTATCGGGTATTGCATTGGTTAGTATGATGCTAGTGCTTAGCTGAAACCATGATCTTGTAACTTGACTAATGGTATACGCAATAAACACTAAAAGATGCTTTTTAGCAACATGGAATTGTGGAACTAGAGCATTGGGCTGTTTTTATGGTGCTCTAGATTCCTCTTCCTAAGGACTTATCTGTAAGTGATCATTCAGGACTTACAGTACAATTGTGAGGGTCACATGGTTCTGGCTTTAGTTAAGTATGATGACCTTTTCTAGCTTGTTAGTGGTTACCTTTATGGCGCAAGAGGGGCTCCGACAGGTATGACCTTTGCCTGCTAGGTTGAGTGCATTTTTGTTTCTGGGCCTTTTGTCGGTCAATCCTTGGAGGGGAATTCATGCTTATTGATGGGGAAACCTAGCGGCCCTAACTTGTTAGACGAACCTTTGAAAGGCTTCATAGTGAACCCTGCCGACCTTCCTTGGTAGTGGGTTAAGAGGCTCGTGACCTCGGGCAAAAGGGTAAATCACGACTCATAGTGAAAGTATACAAGCTCTGCAGAGTGTAAAACTGTTATAACAGTCGTGCTCACGGTCACGAGCGGCCTTAGAACCCTTACAAAATAGATGATGAACACGAATGATACTGATGATGAAGATGCTCACTAATGGTTACTGTTTATGCTATTCATTATTCATGTTTACCTGATCATGTGCTTATGTGGGCTTGTGAATAAATTTGATGTTACTCAATTGCTAAAATCATGACTTACTAAAAGCTAACTGTACTAAACCAGTGTCAACGTTTTGAGCCTTATGAACCCCATGTTATATTTGTTGAGTACGACATGTACTTACGCTTGTTTTATTTTTCAATTATTTGGATAAAAATCCTGGATATGTACCAGTTTGCTAGAGTTTGAAGAAGTTAGGATTGTGATCAACCAGTCAGTTGTCTCTATGAATTAGAGTCTTCACCCGAAGATCAGAGTTGGCTTTCTGCTTTTTGTTGTTTAAGGTTATATCCTTTATACTAAGTACGTTATATATTGAGCATTGTCTTTCGATATTACCCTTATTTGTAGCTATACGTGAGATTTGACTTTCTAGGGCTCATATATGGTGCGTATATGGTTTTGTTCTTAAAACCGGGTGCTACACATTACCACTCATTGAGCAAACCCCTAAGCATCAGAATGGCTTCTCCAAGTGTCTTGTAATTCTTAAAATAGAACAACTATAGTAGTGTAATATCATCAACAATGATCAAGGGAACTATTGCCAATGTTTTGAACTAGGAATCTGGCATCGTCATCTACTTTATTTTCAACTTACCTTAGCCCATCTCATGTCAAGAAATTCATTCAAAGTCATAGCATTCAGGGCATAGGTGAACGGGGAGGCCCAGTAACCCCATCTCAACCATGATTGGAGGTTATCTAGTTGTCAGTTTGAATTTGGAGCACATAAAAAACATGTAAACTGCATGTATGCCCACAAAACAGTACATAGAAACTGCTGATTTGTATTAATATACTATTGAGTGGTAAATAAATCTAACCTTTTGTTATGATGAATGTTATGGTCGGTAAGGTCTATAGGCGTAGACGCCTAGATAAGAGTCCGGCTTAGCCGGCTGGTTGGCTAGGAGTCCGGCTTAGCCGGCCTGTTAGTTATCAGGTCCTAGAATATAGGACGGTTATCTATTAGAGTTGGTTATTGGATTGAGTTAGGTTTGAGTCGGTTGAGATCTACTTGTATAAATATTAAAGAATTATAATAGAGGAGGTAACCTGGGATTGAGACTTACCGTCTCCCTTGGGTGTCCAGGCTCGTTACTGTTCATCATCTCCTCTTGCCGCAGCCACCATGGCTCCTACCCGCCAAACCCTAGCTCGCTCTCGCGTTCCTCGATCTCCTCCATACTTCCTCTAAAGCAAAGCCCGCCGCCGTAATAACCTGGTATCAGAGATCATGTCAACGTCCGGGGCCGTTCCGCCGCAATTCCACCCACCTCGAGCCCCCCCCCCCACATTTGGGGTTCCAGCCACATCAGGCGCCATTGTCCTTGCTACATCGGGGGCCCTGATTTCCCCCACCTCGCAGCCTTCACCGCCGCCACAGATGTACACGATCCTAGCAGAATCTCTGACGGAATTCACCAATGCCATCCAAGGCATTCAGAACCAGATGGCCCTACTGAATTGTTAGATGACCAACATGGCGCAGCGCCTGACGGCCATTGATGGGTGGGACCTGCCCACTGCAGCGCACCTACCACAGTTGCCGCAGCCCGGCTTCACTGCGCTGCCGGCCTCATCTGCGCCCGTACTCCTAGATGCAAGATCGGCGTCATCTAGTGTGCTTCCGACGTCCATTGCAGCACCATCAGCTCCAATGGCGACCACCGCTGCACCAAGGGCTCCACCGACGTCGGCCAGCCAGTTCGGCGTGCCGATCACGCAGATTTGCTTCCCGCCATCACCCTCGCCGATCCCCTCCTTTGAGTCCGTCATGGGGGGCATGCCAATGGCGTCGGCTCCGACGGTGTCAGCACCTGCGCAGATGTCTATTCATCTGCCGATGGAAGGGGCATAGGAGGGTCACGTGGTTCCCAAGTACCACAAGCTCGTGTTCCCGACATACGATGGCAAGGAGGATCCGCTCAGCTGGCTGAACAAATACGAGCAGTTCTTCAATGGCCATCAAACACGCCATCAAGACTGGGTCTGGCTCGCGTCGTACCACCTCACCGGCGTCGCCCAGCAGTGGTACCTGGTGCTCGAGTCTGATGCAGGGCGCCAAATCTGGGATGACTTCCGCACACTCTGTCAACAGCGGTTCGGTCCGCCCCTCAGCACCAATCATCTCTCTGACTTGGCACGCCTTCCCTTCACCTCCATAGTTGATGCTTATATGGAGGCATTCCAGGCATGGGCGGCGCATGCAGGCAGGCTATCGCTAGGCCAAAAGGCCAACCTATTCATCGGAGGGCTGTGCGAGCACATCCATGTCGATGTGGAACTCCATGATCCGCAGGACCTCTAGCGGGCGATGCACCTGGCACGTGCGTACGAGCGCCGGAACACGCCGATGCAGCTCGCGCTGCCACCTCTGCCACGCCGCCGCGCCACTAGAGTGGCCCCTACGACTCCTGCAGCCACAGGGATGATCTCTATAGCCTCATCCTCTTCATCGACAATGTCGCAGCGCCCCTTCAAGAGGCTCACACCGGAGGAGATGGCGGAGCGTCGCAGGCAAGGGCTCTGCTACAATTGCGATGAGCCTTATGTGCGGGGCCACAAGTGCGCCTGGCTTTTCTACCTCGAGGTCACCGATTACATCATGGAGGAGCCGGACGACAATGCTGAGGACAACAAGGCAGCACCACCTACTGCAGATCTACCCCCTTTTGACCCTGATGCCCCTATGATTTCCCTGTCTGTCATCACAGGTATCCGCGACTCAGGCACCATGCAGCTGCGCGTACGAATCGACACACATGAGTTCACGACGCTGTTGGACTCTGGGTCTACACACAACTTCATCAGGGTGAGTGCTGCGCACTGTGCAAGCCTGCGCCTCTTCGATAGCCGGGGTGCTCACGTCGTAGTGGCCAATGGCGAACGCATGGCGTGCCAAGGCCTGGGCCGCAACATCCTTCTTTAGATCGGTAGGGAATCTTTCCGCCTCGACATGTTCTCCATTCCCATGCAGGGCTGCGATGTCGTCCTGGGGATCGCTTGGCTGCGCACCCTGGGACCTATCTTGTGCGACTTCACGACGCGTACCATGGCCTTCAACCTCCGTGGCCATCGCGTTGTCTGGGTGGGAGTGGAGGCGTCAGGCTCGCTGCCAGCACCAACAGCCGACCCTCTACTATCCAGCACCCTCTTCACCGACACAGGATCTGAGCAGGACCTCTTGGAGCGCCTCCTGGACACATACAGCGATGTTTTCACCGCTCCAGCAGGTCTGCCCCCGGCTCATGACTGCGATCACCACATTCATCTCAAGCCAGTAGTCGAGCCGGTGGCTATTCGTCCCTACAGATACCCTCAAATTCAAAAGGACGAGTTTGAGGCACAGTGTGAGGACATGCTACAGCACGGCCTGATCTAGCCCAGCACATCTCCGTTCTCAGCACCTGTTTTGCTGGTCAAGAAACAGGACAACACCTGGAGGTTTTGCGTCGACTACCGGGCACTCAATGCCGTCACCGTCAAGGACAAGTTCCCTATACCTATGGTCGAGGAGCTGCTTGACGAGCTTCATGGTGCCCGCTATTTCACAAAGCTGGACCTTTGCTCCGGATATCATCAAGTGCGTGTCCACCCCGATGATGTGCACAAGACGGCGTTCCAAACACACCATGGCCACTTTGAGTTTTTGGTCATGCCTTTTGGCTTGTCCAATCCTCCTTCTACGTTCCAGGCACTAATGAACTCCGTCCTCAAATCCTTCCTGCGCCGCTGCGTCCTTGTCTTCTTCGACGACATACTGATCTAAAGTGGCTCTTGGACAGCACATATGCAGCACCTCCGCACCGTCCTCAACGTTGTGCGCGCGCATCACCTACATCTCAAGCGCGCCAAGTGCATGTTCGCTGCAAGGGCGGTCCACTACCTAGGACATGTGATTTCAGAAGTTGGCGTCTCCATGGATGTCTCCAAGGTGGAAGTTGTGCAGTCTTGGCCTCAGCCGCGTTCTGCCCGCGGCTTGCGTGGCTTCCTGGGTTTGGCTGGCTATTATCGCCGCTTTATCCAGGACTTTGGCGCCATCGCAGCGCCCCTCACGCAGCTCCTATGGAAGAATGCGTTCTAGTGGACGGCGAAGGCAGCAGCAGCTTTCGACGCCCTGAAGGGGGCCTTGTCCAGTGTGCCTGTTCTTCATCTACTAGATTTCAGCAAGGAGTTCATGGTAGACTGTGACGTGTCCGACTTCGGCTTTGGTGTGGTATTACATCAAGGAGTGGGTCCGCTGGCATTCTACAGCCGGCCGTTCATAGCCCGACATCTCAAAGTGGCGGCGTACGAGCGTGAGCTAATTGGGCTCGTCCATGCCATGCGTCATTGGCGCCCCTACCTCTGGGGTCGTGCTTTTATTGTGCGCACGGATCGCTATGCGCTGAAATACATGCTGGATCAGCGCCTATCGACAATTCCACAAACTCAGTGGGTTTCCAAGCTTCTTGGCTTTGATTTCAGGGTGGAGTTTCAGCCTGGCTGTGCCAACACAGTCGCAGATGCCCTCTCACGGCGTGATGGAGATGTTCCCCTGTTGGAGGCCTTGACCAGCACTGATGCATCGCTGGCAGCATTGTCTGTGCCGATGTTTGACCTCTACACCGAGCTGCGCCATGAGTTCGACAACGACGCAGATTAGTGTGCCTTCCGTGATGCTGTCACCAATGGCGACCATGGTGCAGCGTGGACGGTGCGTGAGGGGCTGATCCTTCAGGATGGCCGGGTGTACGTGCCTGAGTCGTCCGCGGTGCTTCCTGATCTCGTGCAGTTGGCTCACACGGTTGGCCATGAGGGCATCCAGAAGACCCTACAGCGCCTCCGCATGGACTTCGCCATGGAGCATGACCGACGTGTTGTGCAGGATTATATCCGTACATGTGCGACGTGCCAGCACAACAAGACTGAAGCACTGCACCCTGTCGGTCTACTTCAGCCTCTGCCGGTGCCATCGCGGGTGTGGGCTGATATTTCACTGGACTTCGTTGAGGCACTGCCCAAGGTTCATGGTAAGAGCGTGCTACTTATGGTGGTTGAAAGGTTCTCCAAGTATGCCCACTTCATTCCATTGGGGCATCCTTACACGGCCGCCTCCGTCTCCCGTGCATTCTTCACCGACATCGTCCGCTTGCACGGTTTTCCGGAGTTGATCGTGAGCGATCAAGACCCTGTCTTCACAGGCCACTTTTGGCGTGACCTGTTCTGGCTGGCTAGGGGCAGTCCTATATTCTAGGACCTGATAACTAATAGGCCAGCTAAGCCAGACTCCTAGCCAACCAGTCGGCTAAGCCGGACTCTTATCCAGGCGTCTACGCCTATAGACCTTACCGACCATAACAGCATGTCCTCACACTACGCCTCAAGCTCGTCCTTTTGAATTTGAGGGTATCTGTAGGGACGAACAGCCATCGGCTCGGCTGCTGGCTTGAGATGAATGCGGTGATCGCAGTCACGAGCCGGGGGTAGACCTGCTGGAGCGGCGAAAACGTCGCTGTATTTATCTAGGAGGCGCTCCAAGAGGTCCTGCTCAGATCCTGTGTCGGTGAAGAGGGTGCTGGACAACAGAGGGTCGGCTGTTGGTGCTGGCAGCGAGCCCGATGCCTCCACTCCCACCCAGACAATGCGATGGCCATGGAGGTTGAAGGCCATGGTATGCGTCGTGAAGTCGCACAAGATAGGTCCTAGGGTGCGCAGCCAAGCGATCCCCAGGACGACGTCGCAGCCCTGCACGGGGATGGAGAACATGTCAAGGCGGAAAGATTCCCTACTGATCTGAAGAAGGATATTGTGGCCTAGGCCTTGGCACGCCATGCGTTCACCGTTGGCCACTATGACGTGAGCGCCCCGGCTATCGAAGAGGCGTAGGCCCGCACGGTGCGCAGCACTCGCCCTGATGAAGTTGTGCGTAGACCCAGAGTCCAACAGCGCCGTGAACTCATGCGCACTGATCCAGACGCGCAACTGCATGGTGCCCGAGTCGTGGATACCTGTGATGGCAGACAGGGAAATCATAGGGGCATCAGGGTCAAAAGGGGGCGGATTTGCAGCAGGTGGCGCTGCCTTGTTGTCCTCAGCGTCGTCGTCCGGCTCCTCCATGATGTAATCGGCGACCTCGAGGTAGAAAAGCCGGGCGCACTTGTGGCCCCGCACATAAGGCTTGTCGCAATTGTAGAAGAGCCCTTGCCTACGACGCTCCACCATCTCCTCCGGTGTGAGCCTCTTGAAGGGGCGCTGCGACGTTGCCGATGAAGAGGATGAGGCTGCAGAGATCGTTCCTGTGGCTGCAGGAGTCGTGGGGGCCACTCCAGTGGCGCGGCGGCGTGGCGGAGGTGGCAGCGCGAGCTGCATCGGCGTGTTTTGGCGCTCGTACGCACGTGCCAGGTGCATCGCCCGCTGGAGGTCCTGCGGATCGTGGAGTTCCACATCGATGCGGATGTGCTTGGGCAGCCCTCCGGTGAACAGGTTGGCCTTTTGGCCTAGCGACAGCCTGCCTGCATGCACTGCCCATGCCTGGAACGCCTCCATATAAGCATCAACTATGGAGGTGAAGGGAAGGCGCGCCTGGTCGGAGAGATGATTGGTGCTGAGGGGCGGACCGAACCGCTGTTGACAGAGTGTGCGGAAGTCATCCTAGATTGGGCGCCCAGCATCAGACTCGAGCACCAGGTACCACTGCTGGGCGACGCCGGTGAGGTGGTACGACGCGAGCCAGACTCGGTCTTGATGGCGTGTCTGATGGCCATTGAAGAACTGCTCGTATTTGTTCAGCCAGACGAGCGGATCCTCCTTGCTGCCGTATGTCGGGAACACGAGCTTGTGGTACTTGGGAACCACGTGACCCTCCTGTGCCCCTTCCATCGGCAGATGAACAGACATCCGCGCAGGTGCCGACACCGCCGGAGCCGACGCCATTGGCATGCCCCCCATGACGGACTCGAAGGAGGGGATCGGCGAGGGTGACGGCGGGAAGCAAATCTGCGTGATCGGCACGCCGAACTGGCTGGCCGACGTCGGTGGAGCCCTTGGTGCAGCGGTGGTCGCCATTGGAGCTGATGGCGCTGCAGTGGACATCGGAAGCACACTGGACGACGCCGATCTTGCATCTGGGAGTACGAGCGCAGATGAGGCCAGCAGCGCAGCGAAGCCGGGCTGCGGCAACTGTGGTAGGTGCGCTGCAGTGGGCAGGTCCAGCCCATCAATGGCCGTCAGGCGCTGCGCCATGTTGGTCATCTGACAATTCAGCAGGGCCATCTGGTTCTGAATGCCTTGGATGGCATTGGTGAATTCCGTCAGAGATTCCGCCGGGATCGCGTACATCTGCGACGGCGGTGAAGGCTGCGAGGTGGGGGAAATCAGGGCCCCCGATGTAGCAGGGACAAGGGTGCCTGATGTGGCTAGAACCCCAGACGTGGGGGGGGCTCGAGGTGGGTGGAATTGGCGGTAGAACGGCCCCGGACGTCGACATGATCTCTGATACCTCGCGTTCCTCGATCTCCTCTATACTTCCTCCAAAGCAAAGCCCGCCGCCGTAACAATGAAGCCTCCAAATATGAATGTACAAACAAGAACTTGAGCACCTAGTGAGTTGGACACTATTGGTGTTCTTCCTACTGTTACTACCAAACGATAAAGGCCCAGTGACATTTGATGTGTGGCCAGAAGTGCCAGTAATTGCTGGAATAATCTGCCACCATTATACAAATTCTTCTATTAGGCACTACATACTCTTAAAGACTGCTGAATAATAATTACTTTCCGTCTTTTAGAAAACACTCTCGTCTATGTCAAAAGGTGTTGTTTTAGGTTGTGCGATGCAAAGCAGTTTAAGTCATGTGCATTAGTAATTTTGTACATTGAACTTGAAACTTACAAAAATTGATGAGCAGATTATTCTAAAAATGTTTCGTTTCAGTGCAGTTTTTCTATGCTTCTTAATTTTTATGGGCTCAGTTCTGTGGCAAGACGTATGCTCACAGAAGGATAAGGAAGAAGGTGCCATCTACAATTTTTGCATCAGTTTGTTAGGCCATTGCTTGGATTTGAGATTTGGTTACATTAAGAATTAGACTTTTTGTCCGTTAGTTTGAGAGATAAGTTTGGGTTTATATATTCTTGTTAGGTGGCCAGCGATATATAAACCTGCTGTCGTCATTTGGAAACCAAGAGAGAGTAGATAATATAAATTGCTGCTCAGAGCCTCTTTGCGAGGGCAAGTACGCTTCCACATCATGTTTGCATCTACTAAACCCCATATCATAACAGTAGTAGCCAAAGTTTGATTTTGGAGAGTATATCAATGTCCAAATGAACGCCTTTTTATGACTGGGGGGACTATTTTTGGTGTTCAAATTGCCGAGGGCTATACCTGATTGCAGAAGGTGCATAACCAATTGCATAATAGGTTGAAAAGGTCCAAAGACCTGACTCCATCAGTGACACTGGTAAGCTGGTTAGAAAAACTGAGCAAACAAGAGGCCACCCAGGTAATTCTAGTAACTCCCTTTGTTTATAGAATATTGGGAGCCTCTTTGTGACCATTCCAAGTTCGATTGTGCAGTTGAAATTTATAACAATAACACCCATAAAGAGAGCTCCCAAGTACTTTACTCCATCAAGAACTGTATCTTGGTTCATTTCTGACCGAAAGAAAAGTGTTGCAGTAACAAAAGCGAGAAACATTACCTGTATAACCTTGAAGATATGCACTGGATAATTTTTCTTTAACAGGAGTACTTCCCTTGATAAACAAACTTTGAAAATCTTCCATTTCGATATTCTAAAACTGTCACCTTCTTGAACTGCTTGTTTGCTACCATTCTCTGTGCATTGATTGTCTTCTACAATTTGAGGGACACTGTAGGCTCTGAAGCATTTTACGAAGTCTTAGATGGAATGGTATTTATATTGGCTCTCGTCACCAGTCCAATATTGCTTATGTTCCATTTTTAAGGTCACCTGTTAAAAAATATGAAGCAGTTTTTTAAATTTTGTTGTCATGAGCGTGTATCATGTTTCTGTCCAAATGGTTCATAATTGGACAGCTTTTGCACCGATGCATGAAACCACTCTTTCCCAATGTGTTAATAACTGGGATCAAACTTCCTCTACATAATGTCTTTCTTGTTTCCCATTTTATTGGGAGGGCGTACATTTATTGTCATATCTTGCATGATGTCCTCGTACTAAAGTTTTATTAATTTCATCCACACACTGGGTTAGTAAGTTACCAATAACCCATTATGATACTCTAGCTCTCATTGTAGACTTTGACTACAAATTAGAAGATGACAATAACATTTCTTTTATTTCTTTGGGAATTTAATGGTATCTTCCAAGATGCCAAATGTACTTGGCATAGATTATATTTCTTTAGTTTATATAGTTAGTGAATTACCTCTTGAAGGAAATCAGCTACATTCTTCCTGTCGGGGCATGAAAAGCCTATGGTACTGAAAAAACCAACGACATGGCTTCGAGGACCATGCTAGACAATTCGTCCCTCACACAAAAGGATTATGTCATCAAACAATGCTAATGTTTCTATAGATGGCTGCAGCAGTGAAATAACAACTGTAAGACCCACTATATGTGCCATTTGCCGGAGAAATGTCATAATCTCATATGTGGTGGAGCTGTCAAGGCCTGTTGATACATCATCCATAAAGAAGCACCTTGCACGACTAACTAACATCTCACCTGGATTGCAGAAACCAAGTCCATCATGAAGGTACTTCATTATACAAATAAGGAAAAAATAGAGCTTGTAAACATTATAGCTAAAAACTCGATAATTATCATACAAAAGTATGTAATATAATATTATTGAGTTGCATGCACTGACCAGTTCAACCTAAAAGCTTAAGCGGATGGGGAAAGGTGGACAATTCACTTGCTCCAGCACTCCCTCTCATATGGAGGCTCCCTCAGAGGCCTCAGACGTGGAATAAGAGCGAGCAAAAATTATAATTTATTTATTTGTGTTAACCAGGATTTGAATTCGAGACCTCTCGCTTTGATACCATATTAAGTTGCATGTACCAACCAGTTCAACCCAAAAGCTTAAGTTGATAGGGAGAGGTGGGGAATTCACTTACTCCAACAAATATCTGCATTGTTCCGGCTGTGACTTTTTTCTGGTACAACTTGTCAATTTCAAAGAGCTAAGGTATGTACCTCCATGTTGGGAAGGTACATTAGCTTTGAGACAGTATGAGTAAGTTCAACAACAAAACCAACTTTTGCTTCTTGTTCAGTACAAAGGTCATGCACCTTGCACCCTAAACTTTAACAATGGAGATTGCATAGCTCATTTTTGTGTACTATTTCTGTGCAGTTAAGTTTGTGTGCTTAATGTATCATTCTAACATTCTCTATGGTTTGCTTCACATTTTATGGATTATTTGTGCATAACACGTGTCAGTTAATGAAGTGTCAAAACATATGATGTTTGCCTTCTGCGGTGTATCAAGCAATTTACTAGCTAGCTCTAGAGTAAAGTATTTACCAATTGTGGTTCTCTTTTTCTGTCCTCCAGAAATGCCTCTCTGGAGCTCGTCCCCTATTATGGTGTCAGCACAAGTGGAGAGGCCAAGAATCTGTGGTGCCATCAACTTTTAAGTTTACGGATAGGAGAAATGTATATATATACTTGCACTTGACATTCTCTGAAAGGAAAAGAATAATAAACCTTGATTATATAGTTGGTTTTAAGGTTACTTCCTTCTCCTAACGCAGTGGCCTGTATAGACATTATTTGTTATTATTCATACATGGAGCAAAATTTAACCAATTATATAGGATCACAAAGTTGAATAGAACCTTGCTAAATAGCTCATCAGTTGCTTCATTAGTGCCCATTTGTTGTTTCGCCACCTCTCTTAGCATTTCTAATTTCATTGTTCATTCCAAATGGGAGAAACACATTAGTAGTTGTATCTCTGAGCACTCTGGTTCTTTCACATGGCTATACATTAGTTCATCTAACGCATGCATTTTACAGAACATGCATTCTGATTTTGGTCAAAGTAACACAAGAAACACACTGCCATACTGAATTCGTTGTTGGATCCCAGCATGTTGGAAGAGAAATTGATTGTCTCTTTCACAGTCATCTCTGCATGATGAAGATCATGCTGGCTAACATATGCGCTCAGGTGCTGAGGCGTAGAAGACCTTGCCTCTCCATTGTATGTAACCTTGCCTTCGAACTATTCAGCAGGGCGAAGCATGGTACCATAGATGGAAATTTAAATTAATTTACCAATGGTATTTCTTATGCAAAACTACTGTTTTGCAAATTGATATGCATTTTACTTTTCAAATATATACATATATAGGTTGCCTTACCTTAAGAGAAGGATCTAGCTTCCCAGACAATACTCGTAAAAATGTTCTTTCCAGATCCGGGTGCTCCAAGAACAAGTGTCATCCTGTGTAGAAAAAGGGAATGGAAACTTCAGCATGTCAGGTGAAATAGTTCATGAGATAAATGATGTGTAATTAGCTATATGTTTACATGTCAGGTGCGTGCTACTCCGCTTCAGCCCTTCTTCTATGCAGTAACTACAACAAGGCATATATATAGTGGTAGTGGGTTTTAATTTTACGCCTGGCGCAGAGTGAATCATATAGCCATACCTGCTTGATCTATCACCCCGCTCACGCCCTTTAGAATTTTTGTTGTCTCATTACTCTCGGCACACATGCATGCTGATTGTACTGATTCCTGAAAAAAAAAACAGCACTGCATTATTACAGAGGTAGCTGAAAAATATTGAGTTCCAAATTACGTTCAATGGCTGAAAGGGCGTCCCGTTGAGAGCCCTTTTCCAAGTTACAGTTCCAAATTTATGTGAATTCAACATATTTTACATATGAAACTTGCTCGTGGGCAAGAGTATTAGCATGTTTGGAGCTCAAATATCGATCTTTGCAGCAAACTTTGCCCTCAAAGTTGTTTAGGCGTGGTTTCTTGTGATACAACTTGTCCATTTAGGCTAGACATAACATGAGTGCTTGCAATTTCTTAGATTTATTTTAAAAATAAATAATCCATATCCTGGTTGGCTGTGTATTCACTTGTCAAATATGGACTCAAATCTTCCAATATTTGGGTCTTAGTTCTCTGTCGCCAGAACCTACAACATCTTGTTGGGTCTCAACTCCCTGATAATTTTGTAGCCTAGGAGGTGTAGAAGCACCGTAACTCATGTGTGTTTGAAAATGCCACGCCAAACATCCAGGAGGTTCTTAGGGCTGTCAGTGCTGAGCAATCTTTGCTGTGCTGGAGCAAAGAAAGCTCTAGGAACTCTTGGTCAGGGAGCCAGCCTTGAGGATATAAGGCAGCCTGTTTTGTCTGGTCAACGTCGATATATTTTGCGGCGCGTCTGTTTTAGTTAAGTGAGTGGGTGTGTGTTTGTGGTGTTTTGTACTCGAGTAGGGTCTAACTAGACTCGTATTTTATTTGTATCTTAATGAAATGACACGCAACTTTACGACGTAGTTCGAGAAAAAAATCCTTTTCATTTGGTGGTCTATGTGAGATGCTCATGACACGTATATGTGAGTGACTTTGTCAAGCTCAAAATCTGAGGTCTCTCGGAGATACTTCAGGGACCGAGGATGTGTGTGAGTATTCATGGATGCTGAGTGTAAGTTTTAAGAAATAAAATCTAGCATTGAAGACGATTTGTTTTCATAACCAGATTGGTATTGACACTGGTCCAAATGGGCACTCGTACTACAAAGAGCTTGTTCATATATGGAGATGGATGGAGACTATTTTTATGAAAGTTGTAGTGCTATTTCAGTGAGATAGACCAATTCGTGGTTCACCACTACAAAGAGTATTTATAGAAGCGGTTCAGAAGCATCCATGCTACTTTATCCACCAGGTAGACACATACGTTATGGCATCACAAGTCATACGTTTTTTCACGCGAAAACGCACGCTGTGCGGCTGTGGGGGTCTGAACTAGGATGAAAACGGTACGGATATTTTTCGACCGTATTCAAAATCGAATCTGTTTAGAGGGGTTGAGATCTGTCCGTATCCAAGTCCGGATATCCAACATCCGATACCGTATCCGTATCCGAATACTCAAATCGTATATTTATGATGTCGATATGATATCCAATCGTATCCTATCCGACATAGTTGACACTATCCGTATTCGATTCCGAATCCGGACATAAATATGAAAACAAATGTAATATCGGTGATATCCGTCCGTATCCGATCCGTTTTCATCATAGTCTGAACCCACGACGTATAGAGCAATTTCCTTCCATCCACCTAGGCCTTGTTTAGATGCCATCCAAATTCCAAGTTTTTTCACTCTCTCTCCATTACATCAATTTTTAGCCGCTTGCATGGAGTATTAAATATAGGTAAAAAAAATAACTAATTACACAGTTTAGTTGGAAATCACGAGATGAATCTTTTGAGCCTAGTTGATTTACGATTGGACAATATTTACCAAATAAGACGAAAGTGGTACTATTCATCGGTTTGAAATTTTTTCACAATCTAAACGAGGCCCTAGTTTTCCCCCATTCCCGCTTGCTTTCAGAGTTTTATAGGAAGCTAAGGGCATATTTGGGACAGCTCCACGAGCTCCAAATTCACTAAAAATAGCTCTACTTCCTAAAAGTTACTCAAATGGTCTAGTATACAAAATCTAGAACCATCAAAACGATGGATCTGGGAGACCAGATTCACTACTTCGATGGAACTTTTAAGGTGTGTTTCTACAAAACTGATGGAACTTTTAAGGTGTGCCTCCACAAAACTGAGTTCGGTGTAGTTGAGAAAAATTACCCACCACAGTCGGTCCTTACACAAGATATCGTTTCGTTTCTATTTTTCTTGTTCCTCCATCGCGTTTTCTTCTTTCTCCGTCGCAACCGTGGCTGCGCTCGCCTCCACCGCCGCACGCAAGAGAACCGCCGGCCGCGCCATGGCCCCGCGCGCCGTGGCCTCCGCCGGACGTGCCGTCAAATCTGCTCGCTCTCCGTCTCTACTCAGGCCAAGCGCTCGCCATGGCTGCGGAGCTCGCGTGCTGTCACCGGCATTTACTCGTCGGGTGCTCCACCTCCGCCCCCAGCTGAGCCTCCCGTGCCTTCCCCTTGCCTTGTCGTGCCTCTCCACAGCAGGCCACGACCCGCCTCTCGAGTGCCGCCGCCGCCACTGCCACCATGGGTGTGCGGGCGCTTGCAGCCGAGGCCCTGGCCGTGCGCCCTCACCGCCTGGTAGCTGCGCAGGCCCGTGCGGGCCCCACACGGCTCGATGGCCGCCCCTCGCTGCTGGTCCCGCCCTCCCCTAGCCAGGATTCGGCCACCGGTCGGTCCTCCCCTGCTCAGGCCCGAGCCGGTTAGACGAAGAAGAAGCCGATGGTTTTTTTTTTTTTTTTTTTTTTTTTTTTTTTTTTTTTTTTGCATTTTGCCTCCTGACGCGTGGGGCCTAGGAAGAAGCTTTCTTCAGATATTGACACGTGGGGCCTATCCCAAGGGTAAATCTGTCTACTCCAATCAAAATGCCCTTGCGTGGATTAAGAGTTGTTGTGTATCTAAACGGTTTCTCGGTAGATCTATGGTGGATCTCAGATCCACTATTGGAGCTACGGTGAATCCTAGATCTAGAATCACTTTTTCAGTAGTGATGTCCAAAATAGGCCCTTAACTATTGTAGGCTAAAATAGAGCTTTCTTTTCATTTTTGTTACTTGGCATAATCATTGGCTTATCAAGTGATTTTTCAGGAGCTTTGGAGATGAAATTAGGCCTAGAGTGCATTTTGCTTGTGCGTATGAATTGAAGGCCTCGTCACGGAACAAGTACTACGAGATCCTCCTACCGAATTTATAGAGTAATCGTGATGCTTGTACATGGGAGGAGTGGTTCATTCCATTTTGATCGAAGCACTGTGCCTAGTGAAGATGGGTAGCTAGGTATGTCAATTCGTATTCCCACTAGCATATGTTGGGATGCCCTAAGTCTTTTCTCAGAGTATCTAACTGGGATATTAATCCTAGTTCTAACCAATGTTCTTGGATAGTATGAGCTCCACAATACAATTATGCTCTTTATTTGGATTTACTTTTTACATAGCGCATTTTAAATTTCTCTATTAGACTATGGCCACAACGATAGTAGAATCCATTATGTAGTAGCTTGTTGAATTGGAAAGTTGGATAAATATCTTTGTGCTGTAGAGGGTAGACACAAGTTGTAACAACTCAAAAATCCACACACTGAAAATACTAACTACAAAATTTTTCTTAAAAACTTCCATGTGATGATGAGTGTCATGTATAGTAACCCAACCGAAGAAATACATTAGGTCTAACCCCAACCTAAGTTAACACATAAGCATGGCATGTCATTAGTTAATTACGTTTATTTAAATTCTAACAAATAAGTGTTGCATACATTGAATGTGATTTGGATTTCCATTTGAGTTATGATATGCTTAACAACTCCAATAAATTAGGTGCATCAATCTGGAATTCAAATTTTAGAGCCAAATTCGAATTCAAACAAAAGAGACGAAATGAAAAATAGAAAAAGGAAAGGAGGAAGAAGGCCTCGCAGCCTAGGCTGCTCAGCATCGCGGCCCAGCCAGCCTAGCGCGTCGCCCACGCCCGCGCACCCGTCTGCCTCGCTCGCAGCCACTGGCCGCTGGACCCCGCATGTCAGCCGCACCCCCCATCTACAGTGTCGTCTTCCTCACCCACGGCTCAACCGCCTACGCGACCGACGCCCGACAGCTGTGGCAGGGGCGGGCCAGGGGGGGTCACGCCCGGGGCATGACCCTGTCCCCCTTGCGCCGCGCCCACGCAACCCCGCACCACCGTCTGATGCGATGCATCCGCCTCCACCGCACGATGCCATCCGCCCTGGGAGGCATGGCGCTCGGCTATAAAGCCAGCCCGCACGCCACTCGCACCCGGCGCCCTAGCTTCTCCCTCAGCCTCCGGCGCCGCTTGGTGGCCCAGTAGCCGCACCACATCGAGAGTAGAGGGCCGAGAAGGAGATCGTGAGAGGAGGATCGGAGCCCCCACACGCTGCCGAAGTCGCCGGAGCCGAGGGCAACGCCGTCGTCATTATCACGATCGTGGATCGGCACTGCACGGCACTGCTTCCGGAGCTACACGGCCGCAACTCGACACTGCACCGCCATCCTTTCTTCCACAACACCTACGGTGAGCCCCGGTTCATTCCCTGCTCGCCACTGGACCTTGCTACTCCGGCCATGGCGCTCCATACCGTGAGCGCGTAGGCCAAGGCCATCCCCGGCCTCTAGGCACACCAGCACATCACACTCACATTGACCGTGACCATCCCCGAGCCCTTGGACGCTGTAGGCCTCTCTAGGTTCCCCGGGCGTCGTAGCCGAGCATGCATGCCGCGCTCGCAACGCCGCCGCCATGACGCAACCACCGGTCCGAGCACTCGACCACCAGTCTGAGCACCCGACCACCGGTCCGAGCACCCGACCACCGGTCCAAGCACCGACCGCCGTGGCCAGTACCGTCGGGAGTGCCTGGCGCCTCCTTGATTCGCCCGTTCCGTTCGCTGAAGCCACGGGTAAATCACGCGCACGCCGTGACCACCCCGCAGGAGCCCGCAGTGACCCGCACGCCTCGTCGTCGACACCATGTCGCCATGGCCGCCGGGAAGATCCCACCGGCCACCTAGAAACTGGAAGTCCTGCCCTGAGCTCTGGACGCCCTCGCCGCGTCCACACGGATCCGTAGGAGCCTACACGCCCCACTATGACGCCCTCCGAGGCCATAGCCACCACACCGACGCCGCCGACATGATCGGAAGGCCATCTGCCGTGGCCAAAGCCACTGGAGGCCCTGGAGGACCCCTCGACCTACCCAACATGCCCGCTGGTGCATTGTGATGCCCATGCGCACCACAGAGCCAACCAATGCCGCCGCACCCGCGCCATTCCCGCACGTCGGTTGTGCTCGAGCCACCGTTCGCCGTGACCAGTGACTTAGGATGCACCATCCGTCGCTCGGACTCCACCATTGCAGTCGCCATGGCACAGGGAGGCTTTTCCCCACCTCAATTGGAGGCCTAAGCCGTTGCGGGAGCTCGCCGATGAGCACATCGCCGGCAGGAGCGCACCGTGGAAGAAACAGAGGAAAAGGGGCAAGGTGAAGCAGCGCAGCCCTGCACCCGGTGCACATGAGCCGAGCCGAGGAGAAATGACGATGGACTCGGTCCACCATGGACCCAGCCTTAGGACCATGGACCAGGAGCGCTGGTCCACCGTGAGCCACACGGTGTGAGCCGTGCTGTGGACAAAGCCCAATAAGAGCCCACGGCCATGACGTGGCAGCGTCACAGCGTGCCACATGTTCAGCCCGGCCCGGCCCAGACCGGCCCAACCCAAAGCCCAACCGGCCCAGTTCAGACCCGGCCCGTATTGAGCGTTGACTGGTCAACATTGATCGTTGACCTGGCCCCACATGTCAGCAGCACAGACACGCTGGACCCACACATCAGATGCTGACGTCATGATGACGTCACAAGGGACCCACATGTCTGTGACCCAAGAGCCCCTGGACCCACCTGTTAGCTCAGAACCGAGATGATGACATCATGCTGATGTCATGCTGACGACAGCAAGCCACGTGGACCAACCACAGCATGACACGTGTCAGCCCAGGATTACTTCAGCCTTTTTGCAATTTCAAAAATAGATTTAAACTTCGGAAATTCATAACTAACTCATACGATCTCAGAAAAATACAAAACCAGGACCAAAATTCATCTAAAATCAAGCTCTATGCAATGAACCCATGTTTGAGTGCATTTGACTCTTTTGAATTTTCATTGCTTCTTTGTGCTATTCTATAGATGTCGCTAACGCGACTATAATGCAAACGATGCAGACTCGGAGGAGAACCTAACGGACGAGGACCATGAGTACCGTGAGGAGAACGGAGACGACTACACTGAAGGTGCCACATCCCACCCAATCTCGTAGCACCTATTACGCATGGCTAACTTAGAACTGCTATCGCTTTACTTTACTGCTACAATTATACTATGCTAGGACTTGCTTGGTAGTATGCTTGCTTGAAAGCCTTTACCTTGACGCAACCTTACCCCTGCATACCCAGCTATTAGGCTAGACACACGCTTACTGCTATATATTTCATTACTTATACTTCTACTACACTTATACTATGTGCGTGGTGGAAACTGGTGTTACCTGGACTACGGGGAGAGTGCTGCGTGTGTGACTTGGGTGTGTGGAGGGTGAGGGTTGTGTCGACCAAGTTAGAGTATACGACGAGCCTAGGGCAAGTCTTGCTAAGGGATGCTACCTGGGCACCCCTAGAAATGGATACCTATGGTGGGTAGATGGTATATGAGGTGGACCTGGGTGTGAACCTATGACGGGTGGAGTCCGAGATGGAGGTGCTGTGGTGGCACAGTAAATGGAAACCCCGATGGAGACATTCTGGCTTAGTCATCCCTAAGGACTTACTAGTACTCAGATTCACCAGGAAGCCTTACATACCACTCGCCCTATATGGTGCGGGACGACTGGACTACTTGGTAGGATATTGCCACTACTGCTAGGTTGATAGCGGACAGTGTAAGGAGGTACGGGGCGTGGAGGATTTCCCCCCACACCCTTCTGAGACTTCATGGAGACCTTGTGGACCCGGCTCATGACTCATAGTTTCAGTCACCCCAGACTTGACTTGGGGTGAACCAGGGCTGAATGGTAGAGTGGCATTATCCTAGGCTAGCAAGCGGCCAGAATCAGCCTAGTTGACGACGGTCAGCGAGGAAGGTGGATCTTGTGGTTATGTAAAACCTCTGTAGAGTGTATGGTTGATCGATCGATACATGTGCTGACTT
Organism: Miscanthus floridulus; assembly: GCF_019320115.1. Classification (NCBI taxonomy): domain Eukaryota; kingdom Viridiplantae; phylum Streptophyta; class Magnoliopsida; order Poales; family Poaceae; genus Miscanthus; species Miscanthus floridulus. The sequence continues at coordinate 78,449,816 of NC_089582.1, forward strand.
GTCGGCTATGGACCTTTCCTGGGATTCGCTTAAACTAGATAGTGAGATGAGTCCTTCTCTTCTTCCCCCGTGAGAGAGTGTTGGACGTAGCTAGGGGCTACGGGCCTTGAGACAGTGCCAAGAGGGAGTTGGCCTGTCGACTGAGCGATGGTATGCTATGGTGATGGTATGGAGATGGTGGTATGTCGATCCTAGGATCGAAACCTGGCTCAGAAAAGGGAATGGAGTGGAATGTGTGTGGGAATGGTGTTAAAACTTGACAAAATATTATTGTTTACTGATATGCTAAATGCATAGGAAACCCCAGCCTTATAGGTTCATTTTGCTTATACCCAACTTGCATCTAATTTTCACAAAGCAATGCTCATAGGGTTGGGAGTGGCCAGTACAAATCGTACTGATAAATTTTGGCACACAGGTTCTGCTGAGGAGTATAGCTCCGAGGAGTTTGACGGATGAGGGGTTCGTGCCTACGCTCGAGTTTGGTGATCTTATCTTCAAGCTGTTCTGAATGAATGCTACTTTTGATCCCGCCAATGCGGCGATGTAATAAATTATGTAATTCCGCACTACTTGTACTCTGATTTTATCGTTGTATGGATGTGATATTCGACTGGAATTTGGGTAATATGATCTACAACGATCTTATTATACTTCGACACTATGGATTTCCCTTCGTGGAAATTGGGGTCGTTTCAGTTGGTATCAGAGTCATACTTGACCTTAGGACAAAACCCTTAGAAATGGATGATAGAATAGGACATAAACAACCCTTCTTTCGGTTATATACCGACCCTGCATTTACTTTCATGCAAGGCTTATCTATTATTGACCTGCTAACACCTGTCCCCTTAAAACATGCAGATGGCAACGAACGTCGACTGGCCGCCACTAGGACCGCTACCTCTGGACCACACCAAGCTTACCTTTGACCTACGTGAGCTCGGGGGTTTTTCACAGACCCTCTGCCGAGTTCTCGTCACGTTAGGTGTCCCTGATGAGCTTGTCAAGGTCACCTGCACTAGGAAGCCAGCTAAGGAAGGAGGAATCGAAGGACCGATTGTCACCTTAGTGGAGTTCCCAGCTAGCACTACCTTACCTTCTGTCCCAGCTTTCACCGAGTTGACTATAGAAGACACAGTCGAGGAGGGACTGTGAGCTATCTCACACAAGGCACTTCGCTGAGTGATGAGGGACCACTACGAGCACCTAAAGACGATAGAGTTCCGTCTACTTCCCTAGGCCCTCGACCTTAGCCTTACCCCCAGTGAGCAGAGTTTCGCAGCAGGCAGAGTTATCCTTGCCGAAGAGGATAGATGCCTTCGTGTCTCAGCTATCCACCTACTGGAGCAGGATAGGTACATGACCTAGCTAGAGCAGAGGAGATGTCAGGACCAGGCCCTCTGGTGGGAGTACTAGGAGCGAGACTCGTAGGGAGCATAGGTGCGAGCTAGTCTACTGGAGATAGTTGCCAAGCTACAGGACGAGCTCAACCATCGTGAGGAGGACCACAAAGCCAAGGTCGCTGACTTACTGGACAAAGCAGCCGACCTAGGCAATAGGAATTGCTACCTCGACAGCAAGGTCTTGGAGTTGCAGAGTGAGTTGGACGACAAGAAGGCTGAGTTCAACCGTAGAGGAGACAAAGAGAGATCCAAGGGGATTGATATGCTGAAGATCCAATCTCGGAACAAGACCCTGACTCAGGAGCTGGAGGAGTTCAGGAAGAAGGCCATTCGCAACCAGGGTCACCTGATCGAGGCACTCAGGCAGACTGAGTACCTACAGGACAAGTGTGAGAGGACATGGCAGGCTTGGCAGAAGTCTGACAGGAAGCGCCTCAGGGAGATGAAGGATATGTGGGATCAGCTACCCAAGGAGGTTCGCAGCAAGACGAAGCCTAGGATAGAGGAGTTTGAGTTAGCCCCGACTCGCCTCAACCTAGATGCCTGCCCTACCTTACCGGGAGCCAAGCCTACTAAGGAGCTCGCCGAGGCCTTGAAGTATGTGTCCTGACTTCACAAGTCAGACAAGGAGATCGAGATCGAGAACAGTCATATTCCGACTGCGGTGTACGAGTTAGAGTAGAATGACCCTGCGTGGTCATGAGTCATGTTAATAGCTTCCATGAGTTGTACCCCATGCTGTACCACTTATGAGATGTATTATGAGACACTATATGTAGTACGTTTCTCGCACATCTTCAAGTGTAGCTACTGGAGGTGATGCTATGTAATAAAAAACCATGTAATGAATGTTTCGGATCTTATTGCATCTTTATGAATCTTATTGCTTCTTTATAATGAGTGTTGGATAGCATAAATGTTTTTCTTTAAATCGTCAAAATCATGTAATCATATTGAATTATAAGCACTTATGGCACAAGCACTAAACTTTCTAGGATCAGTGTTGCAGATGCCGAACCGCCATTCTAATCGCCTAATGAATCGAGGACGTGCGCCCACCCCTGAACCAGTTCAACCCAATGGGGGACGTGGTGGCAACAACCGTGGTCGTGGCCGTGGCCGTGGACACGGAGGGATACCCTTCCACCTGGAGAATACTCCGCCACCTGAGGAGAACATTCCACCACCACCACCACCACCACCGAACCTGGCAGAAGTGATGGCACAACAGACCCATCTTCTTGCAGCTCTTGTTGAAGGAGCAAACCATCGCCAGGGAGGTCAGCAGTATGACTTCCAAAGGAAGCTAGAAGGATTCCTAAAGCTAAGTCCACCTACCTATGATGGCACTGACCCTAACCCACTTGTAGCCGATGACTGGCTCAAGGAGATGGAGAAGAAGCTTGACCTCACTACTTTCACCGACAGTGAGTGTGTTGGAGCAGCCGCACACTAGCTCACAGGTGCAGCACGCACCTGGTGGGATAGTTTTAGTGATTCCCATGAGGACCCTGCCCACATCTCGTGGGATGAGTTCGCTGAAGCATTCACTGAGTATCACATTCCCAAGGGTATCATGGAGGCCAAAGCCGAGGAGTTCCGCAACATCAAGATGGGAAAGGACAGGGTGACTGAGTACACTACTCGTTTCACCAACCTTCTACGCTATGCACCTTCTTATGTTGTGAACTCTGAGAAGGAGAAGCTATACTATTACCGCAAGGGACTTAACCCGCACATCAAGTTGAAGTTTGGCGGTATTGAGAGCAACGCATTGCGTGCTCTAGTGGATCGCTGCATCCAGATTGAGAAGGACTGTGCTGAAGCTGGAGAAGAGTACAGGGATAGGAAACGCAAGCCTGAGGAGTCTCTCCGTGGTCGTGATCGCAAGAGGTTCTGCAGAGATGCACCATCCAAGGAACGCTCTCGCCATAACAGGGATGACAACCCTGGATCGAGTAGGGGAAGTGGAGGCTACACCACCAAATACTCCCGCCCTGCTTAGGACCGTTACACCCGGGACTGTTATGCTCAGGACCACAACAGTCAGGACCGTTTCAACCATCCCCGCATAGTGAATGAACGCCCAGCACAGAACCGCTCCGCACCAAGCACTAGAAACTGGAAGGCACCCACGCCAACCCCTACAGGCAGTACGCCTTTCACCTGCTTTGCTTGTGGCCAACCAGGTCACAAAGCCACTGAGTGCCCTCAGAACTCAGCTGCACAGAAGTCTCAGTTCAAGGGATCAGCTACTCATGGACGTCTCAACCATCTGGACGCCGAGGAAGCACGAGCTGCCCCTAATGTTGTGTACGGTATGTTTTTAGTTAATGGCAATACTGCATCAGTTCTATTTGACTCTAGAGCCACTTGCTCTTACATATCATCCAAGTTTGCACGAGATCATGACCTATCTGTAACCCCACGTGAAGATCCTATCATCACTAGCTCACCTTTAGGAGACCTAAAATGCACCCACATCTGTAAGGGAGTGAGTCTTACCATTGAGGGTCTTATCTTTAAGGCCGACCTAACCCTATTACCTTCCACCAACCTTGATGTCATCTTAGGTATGGATTGGTTAACCATTCACCAAGGTATCATATCATGTTCACCTAGATATGTCCAAGTGACCCACCCATCAGGCCAAATCATTAGATGTGAACCCCAGTCCGAAAAGTCCACCTCAATCTTGTGTGCCCTTAAAGCGAGTTTAGAATCACAGAAAGAGGAGAAGACAGTTCATGATGTGCCTGTGGTCAGAGACTATCCTGATGTATTCCCTGAAGAATTGCCAGGAATGCCACCAGACCGTGATGTAGAGTTCATCATTGATCTTTTGCTGGGAACAGGACCCATTGCCAAGAGACCCTATTGTATGTCAGTTGATGAACTAACTAAGCTCAAGAAATAGCTTGATGAGCTGATCTCAAAGGGATATATCAGACCTAGTGCTTCACCCTGGGGATCCCCGGTTCTGTTTGTTAAGAAGAAGGATGGCTCGATGAGAATGTGCATTGATTACTGGAACTTGAACGCAGTCAGCATCAAGAACAAGTACCCCCTGCCAAGGATTGATGATCTACTTGATCAGCTTCGAGGTGCCAAGTATTTCTCCAAGATTGACCTCAGATCCGGCTATCATCAGATGAAGATTTGAGAGAGTGACATCCCGAAGACAGCTTTTGTGACTAGGTATGGTCAGTTTGAGTTCACTGTGGTGTCCTTTGGACTCACGAATGCTCCCGCATACTTCATGAGCATGATGAATAAAGTTTTCATGGATGAACTGGATAAGTTTGTGGTGGTATTCATTGATGACATCCTTGTCTACTCAACCACCGCTGAAGAACATGAACATCATCTGAGAACTGTGCTTGAGAAACTAGCCCAACATCAGCTATATGCAAAGTTTAGTAAATGTGAGTTTTGGCTACAGGAAGTTGCCTTCTTAGGCCACGTACTATCAGCTAAGGGTGTTGCAGTTGATCTAGCCAAGATTGAAGCTGTGAAAGAATGGGATCAACCCTGCAATGTGACAGAAGTCAGAAGTTTCTTGGGATTGGCTGGATATTATCGCCGATTCATCGAAAACTTCTCCAAGATAGCCCATCCAATGACCAATCTTCTGAAAAAGACTAAGGAGTTTGAATGGATGCCCGTGTGCGAGCAAAGCTTCCAGGAACTAAAACTGAAGCTTACCACCACTCCTGTGCTATCATTACCTGATATCAGCAAAGATTTCGTGGTCTATTGTGATGCATCTCGTCAAGGACTCAGTTGTGTGTTGATGCAAGATGGAAGAGTGATAGCTTATGCTTCTCGATAGTTGAAAGAACACGAGAACCGTTACCCAACCCATGATCTGGAATTAGCAGTAGTTGTGCATGCCATGAAGATCTGGAGACACTACTTCATAGGCAACAAGTGTGACATCTACACCAATCATAAGAGCTTGAAGTACTTTTTCACTCAAGAAGATTTGAATATGAGGCAACACCGATGGCTTGAGTTGATCAAGGACTATGACCTAGAAATTCACTATCATCCGGGAAAAGCTAATGTAGTCATAGATGCTCTTAGTCGCAAGAGTTACTGTCACACCTTGATCACTGATTCCGTACCACCTGAGCTCAAAGAAGAGATTGATGATTTCTAACTTGAGATACTACCGCATGACTTGTTGAATGAGCTCCACATACAGTATGATCTCACAGATCGCATCCGTCAAGCTTAGAAAAGTTGTGAAGAGATTGAGTATCTCCGTGGTCTGATGAAACTAGGCTACAAGACCAACCACTAGGAAGATGAACAAGGAACTATCTGGTTCAAGAACAGAATCTGTGTTCCATCTGACCCAGTACTACGAGGGGAGATTCTGTTAGAAGCTCACGATTCCAAATACTGTATTCACCCTGGAGGGTCAAAGATGTACCAAGACCTAAAGAAACACTTCTGGTGGAAAGGCATGAAGACAGACATTGCAGGACATGTGGCATGTTATGACACCTGCAATAGAGTCAAGGCTGAACATCAAAGGCCTGTAGGATTGCTAAAGCCTCTTAACGTACCTGAGTGGAAATGGGAGAACATATCCATGGATTTCATAGTTGGATTGCCCCGTTCACAGAAAGGCAATGATTCCATCTGGGTGATTGTTGATCGTTTGACCAAGATTGCTCACTTTGTACCAGTAAAGACCAAGACCAATGCCGAAAAAGTAGCGGATCTATATGTTGAGCATATTCTCAGACTACATGGAGCTCCCTCTAGCATTGTATCTGATCGTGGTCCTCAGTTTGTGTCTTGATTCTGGGAAGCTCTGCACAAGTCTATTGGAACCAAACTTGATTTCAGTACCGCTTATCACCCACAGACAGATGGACAGACAGAATGAGTAAATCAGATCTTAGAAGACATGCTTCGCGCTAGTGTACTGAATTATGGCTCTGATTGGGAGAAATGCCTACCTTATGCAGAGTTCTCTTACAACAACAGCTACCAAGCTAGTATCAAGATGTCGCCATTTGAAGCTCTATATGGCAGACCTTATAAGACACCTTTGATGTGGTCCCAACTAGGAGAAAGATCATTCTTTGACTCTGCTAAGATTCAAGATGCAGAAGAAGGAGTTGCACAAGTGAAGGAGAATTTGAAAATTGCTCAAAGTCGATACAAGAGCTATGCCGACAAAAGGAGAAGAGAACTTGAGTTCAATGTGGGAGACTTCGTCTATCTCAAGGTATCCCCTCTACGTGGAACTGTCAGATTCCATGTGAAAGGAAAGCTTGCCCCAAGATTTGTTGGCCCATACAAGATTTGCAAGAGGATTGGAAAGCTCGCCTACAAACTTGAGCTACCCGAGGAATTGATGGGTGTACACTCCATATTCCATGTCTCACAGCTACGCAAGTGTTTGAGAGTGCCCGATGAAGTAGTTCCAACTGATACACTTGACATTCAAGATACACTTCAGTATAAAGAACATCCTATCAGAATTCTGGACAGAGATACCAAAGAGACCCATAGCAAGACTATCCCTATGTGCAAAATCCAATGGAGCAATCACACAGAGAGAGAAGCAACATGGGAAAAAGAGTTTGACCTCTGGCTATGATATCCTTACCTCTTCAAAGAGTACGTTACGCTTTAATCTCAGGGACGAGATTCTGTTAAGGGGGTAGGACTGTAACAACCCAAAAATCCACACACTGAAAATACCAACTACAAAATTATTCTTAAAAACTTCCATGTGATGATGAGTGTCATGTATAGTAACCCAACCTAAGAAATGCATTAGGTCTAACCCCAACCCAAGTTAACACATAAGCATGGCATGTCATTAGTTAATTGCGTTTATTTAAATTCTAACAAATAGTGTTGCATACATTGAATGTGATTTGGATTTCCATTTGAGTTATGATATGCTTAACAACTCCAATAAATTAGGTGCACCAATCTGGAATTCAAATTTTAGAGCCAAATTCGAATTCAAACAAAAGAGACGAAATGAAAAACAGAAAAAGGAAAGGAGGAAGAAGGCCTTGCAGCCCAGGCTACTCGGCTTCATGGCCCAGCCAGCCCAGTGCATCGCCCATGCCCGCGCACCCATCTGCCTCGCTCGCAGCCACTAGCCGCTGGACCCCGCAAGTCAGCCGCACCCCCCGTCTACAGTGTCGTCTTCCTCACCCACGCCTCAACCGCCTACGTGACCGGCGCTCGACAGCTGTGGCAAGGGCGGGCAGGGGGGGTCATGCCCGGGGCATGACCCTGTCCCACTTGCACCACACCCACGCAACCCCGCACCACCGTCTGATGTGATGCATCCGCCTCCACCGCACGATGCCATCCACCCTGGGAGGCATGGCGCTCGGCTATAAAGCCAGCCTGCACGCCACTCGCACCCGGCGCCCTAGCTTCTCCCTCAGCCTCCGCCACCGCTTGGTGGCCCAGCAGCCGCACCACATCGAGAGTAGAGGGCCGAGAAGGAGATCGTGAGAGGAGGATCGGAGCCCCCGCATGCTGCCGAAGTCACCGGAGCCGAGGGCAACGCCGTCGTCGTTATCACGATCGTAGATCGGCACTGCACGGCACTGCTTTCGGAGCTACACAGCCGCAACTCGACACTGCACCGCCATCCTTTCTTCCACAACACCTACGGTGAGCCCCGGTTCATTCCCTGCTCGCCACTGGACCTTGCTACTCTGGCCATGGCGCTCCATACCGTGAGCGCATAGGCCAAGGCCATCCCCGACCTCTAGGCACACCAGCACAGCACACTCACATTGACCGTGACCATCCCCGAGCCCTTGGACGCTGTAGGCCTCTCCAGGTTCCCCGGGCGTCGTAGCCGAGCATGCATGCCGCGCTCGCAACGCCGCCGCCATGACGCAACCACCGGTCCGAGCACTCGACCACCAGTTCGAGCACTCGACCACCAGTTCGAGCACCCGACCACCAGTCCAAGCACCCAACCACCGGTCCGAGCACCCAACCATCAGTCCGAGCACCCGACCACCGGTCCAAGCACCCGACCACCAGTCCGAGCACCCGACCACCGGTCTGAGCACCGACTGCCGTGGCTAGTACCGCCGGGAGCGCCTGGCGCCTCCTTGATTCGCCCATTCCGTTCGCTGAAGCCACAGGTAAATCACGCGCACGCCGTGACCACCCCGCAGGAGCCCACAGTGACCCGCACGCCTCGCCGTCGACACCATGTCGCAGTGGCCGCCAGGAAGATCCCACCGGCCACCTAGAAACCGGAAGTCCTACCCTAAGCTCTGGACGCCCTCGCCGCGTCCACACGGATCCATAGGAGCCTACACGCCCCACTGTGACACCCTCCGAGGCCATAGCCACCACACCGACGCTGCCGACATGATCGGAAGGCCGTCCGTCGTGGCCAAAGCCATCGGAGGCCCTGGAGGACCCCTCGACCTACCCAACATGCCCGCTGGTGCATTGTGATGCTCATGCGCACCACAGAGCCGGCCAATGCCGCTGCACCTGCGCCATTCCCGCATGTCGGTTGTGCTCGAGCCGCCGTTCGCCATGCCTAGTGACTTAGGATACACCATCCATCGCCCGAACTCCACCATTGCAGTCGCCATGGCACAGGGAGGCTTTTCCCCACCTCAATTGGAGGCCTGAGCCGTTGCGGGAGCTCACCGATGAGCATGTTGCCGGCAGGAGCGCGCCGTGGAAGAAACAGAGGAAAAGGGGCAAGGTGAAGCAGTGCAGCCCTGCACCCGGTGCACATGAGCCGAGTCGAGGAGAAATGACGATGGACTCGGTCCACCATGGACCCAGCCTTAGGACCATGGACCAGGAGCGCTGGTCCACCGTGAGCCACATGGTGTGAGCCGTGCTGTGGATGAAGCCCAATAAGAGCCCACGGCCATGACATGGCAGCGTCACAGCGTGCCACCTGTTCGGCTCGGCCTGGCCTAGACCGGCCCAACCCAAAGCCCAACCAGCCCAGTTCAGACCCAGCCCGTATTGAGTGTTGACTGGTCAATGTTGATCATTGACCTGGCCCCACATGTTAGCAGCACAGACACGTTGGACCCACACGTCAGATGCTGATGTCATGATGACATCACAAGGGACCCACATGTCTACGACCCAAGAGCCCCTGGACCCACCTGTCAGCTCGGAACTGAGATGATGACGTCATGCTGATGACAGCAAGCCACGTGGACCAACCACAGCATGACACGTGTCAGCCCAGGATTACTTCAGCCTTTTTGCAATTTTAGAAATAGATTTAAACTTCGGAAATTCATAACTAACTCATACGACCTCGGAAAAATACGAAACCAGGACCAAAATTCATCTAAAATCAAGCTCTATGCAATGAACCCATGTTTGAGTGCATTTGGCTCTTTTGAATTTTCATTGCTTCTTTGTGCTATTCTATAGACGTCGCTAATGCGACTATAATGCAAACGATGCAGACTTGGAGGAGAACCTGACGGACGAGGACCGTGAGTACCGTGAGGAGAACGGAGACGACTACACTAAAGGTGCCACATCCCACCCAATCTTGTAGCACCTATTACGCATGGCTAACTTAGAACTGCTATCGCTTTACTTTACTGCTACAATTATACTATGCTAGGACTTGCTTGGTAGTATGCTTGCTTGAAAGCCTTTACCTTGATGCAACCTTACCCCTGCATACCTAGCTATTAGGCTAGACACACGCTTACTGCTATATATTTCATTACTTATACTTCTACTACGCTTATACTATGTGCGTGGTGGAAACTGGTGTTACCTGAACTATGGGGAGAGTGCTGCGTGTGTGACTTGGGTGTGTGGAGGGTGAGGGTTGTGTTGACCAAGTTGGAGTATACGACGAGCCTGGGGCAAGTCTTGCTAAGGGATGCTACCTGGGCACCCCTAGAAATGGATACCTGTGGTGGGTAGATGGTATATGAGGTGGACCTGGGTGTGAACCTGTGATGGGTGGAGCCTGGGATGGAGGTGCTGTGGTGGCACGGTAAATGGAAACCCCGATGGAGACATTCTGGCTTGGTCATCCCTAAGGACTTACTAGTACTCAGATTCACCAGGAAGCCTTACGTACCACTCGCCCTATATGGTGCGGGACGACTGGACTACTTGGTAGGATATTGCCACTACTGCTAGGTTGATAGCGGATAGTGTAAGGAGGTACGGGGCGCGGAGGATTTCCCCCCACACCCTTCTGAGACTTCATGGAGACCTTGTGGACCTGGCTCATGACTCACAGTTTCAGCCACCCCAGACTTGACTTGGGGTGAACTAGGGCTGAATGGTAGAGTGGCATTATCCTAGGCTAGCAAGCAGCCGGAATCAGCCTAGTTGACGACGGTCAGTGAGGAAGGCAGATCTTGTGGTTATGTAAAACCTCTGTAGAGTGTATGGTTGATCGATCGTTACATATGCCGACTTGTCGGCTATGGACCTTTCCTGGGATTCGCTTAAACTAGATAGTGAGATGAGTCCTTCTCTTCTTCCCCCGTGAGAGAGTGTCGGACATAGCCTAGGGCTACGGGCCTTGAGACAGTGTCGAGGGGGAGTTGGCCTGTCGACTGAGCGATGGTATGGTATGGTGATGGTATGGAGATGGTGGTATGTCGATCCTAGGATCGAAACCTAGCTCAGAAAAGGGAATGGAGTGGAATGTGTGTGGGAATGGTGTTAAAACTTGACAAAATATTATTGTTTACTGATATGCTAAATGCATAGGAAACCCCAGCCTTATAGGTTCATTTTGCTTATACCCAACTTGCATCTAATTTTCACAAAGCAATGCTCATAGGGTTGGGAGTGGCCAGTACAAATCGTACTGATAAATTTTGGCACACAGGTTCTGCTGAGGAGTATAGCTCCGAGGAGTTTGACGGATGAGGGGTTCATGCCTACGCTCGAGTTTGGCGATCTTATCTTCAAGCTGTTTCTGAATGAATGCTACTTTTGATCCCGCCAATGCGGCAATGTAATAAATTATGTAATTCCGCACTACTTGTACTCTGATATTATCGTTGTATGGATGTGATATTCGATTGAAATTTGGGTAATATGATCTACAATGATCTTATTACACTTCGACGCTGTGGATTTCCCTTCATGGAAATTAGGGTCGTTTCACAAGTCTTATTGCATATTGGCCACAAAAACTTGTCGATTATGATAAGATGGGGTCAAACTTAAAAAGCTACAAACGTCAATAAATATTATTTTATTTAGTTTTGAAACATATATGCTATAAGTATAGATTTGTACTCAAGACACTTGTAAAATGTCTCTTACATTAGAAGATTTTAAGAATATGTTCTTTTTTTGTGAATAATTTTAAGAATAGATACGATAACAATCAATTTGCACACGCAACCCAGCAAAAATAAAACTAACAATTGATCAGCATTGGAGTAGTCCGTATATAGTACTCCCTCCATCCCAAATTATAAGTCATTTTGATTTTCTAGGTGCATAGCTTTTGTTACGCATCTAGATGTGTTTACATCAAAATTTGAGAAAAAAATATGGGAACTCGAAGCTTTTAGGATTTTGTCATCAAGGAATCGATTAGATGTGAATCGATATTAACTGATTTAGATACGATGTCAGAATCGGCTATTTTATAGCTGACCTCAGCAGACGACATCAATGGCTATGCTTGAATGGCTCCAGGAAGACGTGTCGGACTCTACAAATAAGGAAATTTAGGGTCTAAGTTATTATTAAGTTAGGAAGTTTTCTTTTACTCCAAGAATTGTAATGAGTCGTATTTTAGTAGGATTCGTATTTAGGTTCCGGGTATAAATATTAGACCCTGGTTATTGTACAAGGAAATGAACACTCAATCAATACAATTTTTCTGGCTTTCGCCATCACATTAGGAGTAGAAGTACTGTAGACCTCGGCGAGTTCTTCAGCAAACAGGGCTGCATCGATTGATCGACCTACAACTTGCTTGTGAGTACCATCATGACTTGTATTATGCTTATAAAGTTGCATCAGCTGATTGATCTTTTATAAGCCATAATATAAGTTAATTATCGATCTGTATCGTAGTTTGTAAGGCTGCATCAGCTGGTTGATCTCTTACGAATCATAATATAGATTAAAGTTATCCATCTTGTGTTAAATAACTTGTTGTTTAATACAATATCACCATTTATCGAATCTACTAAGATTAGTAAGATTTTTCTTACTATTTTTTGTTGATTCACCAGTTATCGATCTTGTTATAATTAATATTTTATTAATTATAATAAATCACTTGATTGAGATAGAGATAGATCGACATCATATAATTTTAATTGGTCGTCCTTTGATCTGGTCACGCTTTAAATCTTATAATTGATGGCTTAATTCCGCTAGATCAGATGTTTTATCTCTATTCTAATCAAACATAGTATGTCTCCAAAGTTATGTTTCAATCTTGAATAAACTCACTAGTTAATGAGATCTAATATAATGACACTACCATAGCTGCATCGATCTGGTCGAACCTCACTGGTAAGACTTTAGATTAGAAATTATCGATTAATGGTCTTGTTCATGATCAAGATATGTACTCTATTTGTTTACAATGACTGCATTGGCTATTTTAGCTGATTTGCCTATACTATCACGCATATGGCATGTTTTCATGAATCTGTCAACATATAGATAGTTTTATATATTCTTTGGCTTTAGTTTGTTATCATTATTATAGCTGCATTGATCCGATCCAACCTCACTATTGATGATAATAGATTAGATTCAAACTATTTGTAAATTCATTTATATTAGATAGTTGATTTATTCGCATGTTATACTCTTTTCATCAAACTTATCGGCTCGACGCTTTATATCGATCTTATTCCATTTAGCCAATGATGCTTTTTGATGTTCCATAAGCATCAATTATTTTGATTCATATCATTATCATTTAATATTAGCGGATAATCCTTGATTTAAAGAGCTTCATTTCATGGATACACTGGATATCGACTATTTAGTCGATAACCTTATTGAATCGGCTATCTAGCCGTATATTTGGAACTATCTGGTGCAACCCTGACATGTTCCACCATAAATTATTGATAAGATTTTCTCTCTTTATTAATTGCAGGTCAAATTAACTGGCACGTCATTGGGTTTTCAGAATCGACTGGTTCTGTGTTGAAGCCAAGCAGGTCTCTAATCTCGTTCCACTTAGATCATCCGGCTTACTGTGTGTTGATCACATCACCACATTTTTGTGTCAATACACTTTTTGGCACGCTCGGTAGGACCACAATCGTCATGACGGTTCACAACATCAAGGATATTCTTATGGTACCTTATGAAGACTTACCTGATGAGGATAAAGATGTTATTGGTAAGGCTATAGAGGAGTTTTGAAATAAGTGCTTGTTGTCATACAAAAAAAAACACTTGACAATAAAGTTATTCAGAAATATCCACTGTCGAGAGTTTTAATGCATGGATAGTCAGATACAGACAAAACTGATGATAGGCGTTTCTTTGTAGAAGCTATCAACAAATCTGTTCATGATGCAATGCTGAATCATAATACAACTTTCTTGACTACATTGCACAATACCATGAAGGAGGTTTTCATGGATTTCTAGTTGATCAGGCTGGACCGGCTTATTACAATATTCTGCATCTAATAACTCAGGGGACTAATCAAGGTGGTACTAGCCATCAAGAAGTAGCACTAGCTAAGAGTGATGATGCCCAGGCAATTTAGAATCCATCTGAGCAAATTCAGGGTGCTACTACTAATCAAATGCAATATAATCCTAGATCATCAGTGTAACATGTGCAACAGCCGACAGGGCAAGTTCAAAATCAGATGATTAATTTTGGTATATCAGACCAAATACCACCGTCGGCTCAAAAAATAGCACAATCGCTTCAAAGGATTCGTAGAGATACAGTTCCTAATATTTTTAATCAGAGATTTCAAATAGTAAATCAGCAAGAGGCTCGATAGATAGATATTTCATAAGGATATCATTATCGTTCAGATTATAATATGCTCAATATGATTCCAAATCCAAGATATCAAGGCACTCAGAATTTCAATCTGCAGATGGATCAGCAATTGCTAAGAAACCCAAACTCAAATACTGATGAATTGTTGCTTAGAGTAACCAAAATGATGAGAAATCAGTTTAGTTTAAAACCAAAAGGGTAGACCTTTTCATACAAACATCCATATCTAGAGTGGTATAATTTGTTGCCCTTCCTATGAACTATAGGCTTCCAGAATTTACTAAGTTCACTAGTCAAAATAACACAAGTACAATAGAATATATCAGTCGATATCTTACTCAGTTGGGTGAAGCCTCTGTTGAAGAAGCGCATCGAGTTTGTTTCTTTTCTTTGTCCCTGTTGGGACCAACTTTCACTTGGTTTTCATCACTAGCGGTTAATTCTATTGCCAATTGAAGTGATCTTGAAAAGAAATTTCATACATAGTTCTACTCTGGGATAGGGGAAAGAAAGATTATAGATTTGACAACTATAAAGCAAAGAGCTAATGAATTGGGTGCCGAGTTCTTTTAGAGGTTTCGAGAAACAAGAAACTTATGCTTTTCGTTGAATTTGATTGATGATCAGCTAGCTACGTTGGTCATTCAAGTAATGTTGCCAACATGGAGAGAAAAGTTGCTTGGGCAAGAATTTGAAAATTTAGGTCAATTAGCTTAACGGGTGGTATCTTTTAATAGCTAGTTCCAGAATATGCGTAGAGATACCCAATTCCAGAAGAATGCTACAATCACTGAAGCTAATAATCCATATTTAGTCGATGATGATGATGAAGAAGAGGAAATTACCGTAGCTGAATGGAATTGGGGTAAAAAGATAGTAATGGTTCCAAATCCTTGGGGAAAAGAAGTTGAAGAAAATTATGATTTTGATGTTACAAAAGCAGACAAACTTTTTGATTTCTTGCTTGAGAAGGGACAAATTAAACTGCCTGCCAATCATGTTATATTAGCTCCAGATCAGTTGAAGAATAAGATGTTCTGCAAGTACCATAACACTACTTCTCATACTACTAATGATTGTAGGATTTTTTGACAGCATATTTAGAGGGCTATTCAACAAGGGAAGTTAAATTTGATACAGCTCGGAAAATGAAAGTTGATCATAATCTTTTCCCAAAGGATCAGAACATGGTTGATGCTAAGTTGCACAAAGGTAAAACTAATGTTTTGACATCAGCTAGGGCAAGAGAAACTAGAATAGTTGATCCAGAGATGCAAATATCGACAAATGAATATGGTGAAATTAAAAGACGTCGTAACCAACAAAAGAGCCGATATGAGCAGGTAGAAACGTCGAGAGATGGTGCGATGAGACCACATGTTACATCTCGAATTCTGTTGAATAAATGGCAACGGCAAAAGGAAAAAGATTATCAACGCTGGTTAGAAGAGAAGGAATATCAACGTCAATAAGAAGAAGAGAGATATAAAAGAGAATAAGCTGAGTCATATTGGAATTGCCTTTTCTTCAAACATTGTTGGAATAAAGGTTTGAGATTGCCTACTAGAAATAATTACCCAAAATATAGCAAACAATATTGAGAGTTTAGGAAATCTCAAGTTAATCGTCGGTCTATCTATGATCGAATTGAATATCAACATAATGTCTGGCAGGAATGACAGTCGTGTCCAGGAGGTTTAACAAGAACTCAGAAGAGAAGAGTACAATGCCTAAGGAGCAGAGAATTAGAATAGGCTCAGAAATCAAGTAAACCGCAAATATGGCGTGCTAAGCAAACAGCCGATAAGGATCAACCATCGGCTAATATTCAAATGACTTTTCTTTTACCATCTAAATTTAAAGCTCCAGCAAATCAAGAAGTCTATTCGGATTTTGATGAATTAGAGTATGAAGAGAAGGCAGCCCAGTTGACATTGATACAACAAGCTATATTTGATAAACCAGTTAAGCATCGACATATGAAGGTTTTATATGTGAAAGGTTTTGTCGATGGGAAACCGATGAGAAAAATGTTGGTTGATGGAGGTGCCTCTGTTAATTGCAAGCTTGGTAATGGACCAGAAGATTTGATTGAGACTGACATGATGCTTAAGAATTTTGGGGGTAATGCATTCAAGACTAGGGGGCGATAAATGTTGAATTGATAATTAGGAGCAAGACTTTGCTCACTACATTCTTTGTCATTGATGGAAATGGTTCATACAGTTTACTTCTTGGTCATGATTTGATTCATGCCAATTGTTTTGTACCATCGACTATGCATTAATGCTTGATTTAGTGGCATAGAGACAATGTTGAGCTAGTTCATGCTGATGATTCCGTAAGTATAGCAGCAATTGATCCAATGTATTGGGAACTAGAAGATTTTGAGTATTTTTCTAGCAAGCGATGGGAAGGAGGCTTTATTAGAATCAATAATGAAGGCCAACAGTTGATCTGAGCGGTTGGCTCTAAAAGTTTGTTTTAATGGATAATCCAATAGATGGTACAGATGGTAAACTAGGACATGGCTTTACATCGGCCGATGAGTTAGAATAAATAGATATTGGTCCTAGAGATAGGCCTAGGCCAATGTATGTAAGTGCTAAATTGGATCCTGAGTATAAACAAGAATTGATAGATTTGTTAAAGGAATTTAAAGATTGTTTTGCTTGGGAATGTTATGAAATGCCTGGCTTAGATCGAACCTGGATATTGGCTATTTAAACTAGCTCCAAGGAGATTTAATCCAAATATTCTTGATGATATTAAGTAGACTAAAAGACTACTAGAAGCAAAATTTATCCGACCTTGCCGATATGCAAAGTGGATATCACGTGTAGTTCCTATGTATAAGAAAAATGAGAAGTTGAGAGTCTATATTGATTTTAGAGATTTGAACAAGGCTACACCGATGGATGATTATCCAATGCCAATAGCTGATATGTTGGTAGATGCAGTAGCTTGGCACAAGGTAATTAGTTTTATGGATGGTAATGCATGTTATAATCAAATTTTTATGGCTGAAGAAGACATAGCAAAACTAGCCTTTAGGTGCCCCGGTGCAATCGGCTTATTTGAATGAGTTGTGATGACTTTTGGATTAAAGAATGCTGGTACAACTTATCAGAGGGCAATGAATTATATTTTTTATAAGTTGATCGATAGGATTGTTGAAATCTATATTGATGATGTGGTGGTGAAATCCAAAGGGTACAAAGAACATCTGGCTGATCTGCGGGAGACTTTAGAGTGCACAAGAAAATATGGTTTAAAGATGAATCCTAATAAGTGTGCCTTTGGAGTGTCAGCTGGACAATTTTTGAGTTTTATGGTCCACGAGAGAGGAATTAAGATTGGTTAGAAAAGTATGAAAGAAATTGATGAGACAGTACCTCCAACTAATAAAATAGAATTATAATCTCTTCTTGGTAAGATTAATTTTATCAGAAGGTTTAATTCAAATATGTCAGAAAGGATTCTGCCATTTTCTCCTTTGTTAAAGTTGAAAAATGATCAAGAATTTAAATGGGGTGATGTACAACAAAAAACATTTGAGGAGATAAAAGAGTATATAAAATCTCCACCTGTGCTAGTTCCTCCTCAGCAACGTAAGCCTTTTAAGTTGTACCTGTCGGCCGATAGCCAAACGATTGGATCGGCCTTGATGCAAGAGTTTAAAGGAAAGGAACAAGTTGTTTTCTATTTAAGTATAAGACTTTTGGATCCAGAAACAAGATATTCTCCTATTGAAAAGTTATGCTTATACTTATATTTCTCCTGCACTAAATTGTGACATTATTTATTATTAGCTGAGTGTATAGTTGTGTCTAAAGCTGATGTGATCAAACACATATTGTCAATGCCGATATTAAATGGGAGAATGAGAAAGTGGATTCTTGCATTATCAGAATTTGACTTGAGGTATTAGTCGTCTAAAGCAGTCAAATGACAAGTGATGACTGATTTTATTACTCAACACCATAAACCAAGCATCGACTATGTGGAACCTATGCCTTGGACATTGTTCTTTGATGGATCATTATGCAAGCAAGGTGGTGGCATTTGTATTGTTATTATTTCACCTCGGGGGGCAAGTTTTGAGTTTGTCTTTCAAACCAAACCAATGACCACCAATAATCCAGCATAATATGAAGCTATTCTTAAGGGACTTCAACTTCTTTAGGAAGTAAAGGATAAGTCAATTGAAATATTTGGAGATTGACAACTAGTTATTAATCAGTTGATTAGCCTATATGAATGTAAAGATGATATTCTAAATGGATACCATGATGAATGTCAAAAGTTACTTGAGGAGTTTCCCCTTACTTCTCTTCGGTATATTCCAAGAGCACAGAATCAAGAGGCCAATCGGTTAGCTCAGAATGTGTCAGGCTATTGAGTGTTCAAAGAAATCTTCAGTAGTGAGACCTTGGCTAATGATTAGAGAGTTGAAATAGCCGATTACCTCAAGAATCCATCACAGAAGGTTACCAGAAATTTGAGATATAAATTGACTAAGTATGTTTTGTTAGATGAATAGTTGTATTACAAAACAGTCAAGATGAAGTTTTGTTAGATGGGAGAAGTACATGAAGGAATATGTGGAGCTCATCAATTGACTTATAAAATGAAATGGGTTATTCATAGGTCTAGATATTTCTGGCCAATAATATTAGAAGATTGTTTTGA
The DNA here is from genome assembly GCF_019320115.1 of Miscanthus floridulus. Lineage (NCBI taxonomy): Eukaryota > Viridiplantae > Streptophyta > Magnoliopsida > Poales > Poaceae > Miscanthus > Miscanthus floridulus. The sequence continues at coordinate 78,468,898 of NC_089582.1, forward strand.
ATATTACAAGGGGTGTTAGGATTGTCAGCGTTTTGGTAATGTTTAGAAATCGCCTGCATCAGCTATGAACCCAATAATTAAGCCATGGCCATTTCGAGGCTGGGGAATTGATTTAATTGGCCATATTTTTTCACCTTCAAGTAGAGGGCACAAGTTTATATTGGTAGCAACAGATTATTTTACCAAGTGGGTTGAGGTGATTCCTTTGAAAACTGTAACTTTAAAGAATATGGTTGATTTTGTCAAGGAGCATATTGTTTATCGTTTTGAGATTCCTCAAATCATTACTACCGACCAAGGGACAATGTTCACATAAGAAGAATTTAGAGATTTTGCTACTAGTATGAGAATTAAATTACCAAATTCTTCTCCTTATTATGCTCAAGCTAATGGCTAGGTAGAGGCATCCAATCAAATTTTAATTAAGTTGATTAAGAAGAAAATTAAAGAGCAACCAAGGAAGTGGTACCTGACACTTAATGAAGCATTGTGGGCATATAGGATGGATTGCCATGGATCGATTAAATCATCACCTTATGAGTTAGTATATGGGCATAATGTAGTTCTTCCTTGGGAGATTCAGACTAGATCAAGATGTGTTACATTGCAAAATAATTTGATAGCCGAAGTCTATAAAAACCTTATGATGGAGATTTGGAGGACTTAAGTTGTCATTGGCTACGTGCTCTTGAAAATATTGAGGCCAATAAATTAAGGGTTACAAGGCATTATAATAAAAAGGTCAAGAACAAACAGTTTTGTGAAGGAGAGTTAGTTAGAAAGTAATATTGTTGATTGGGTGTAAAGACAACATGTTTGGCAAATGGTCGCCTAATTGGGAAGGTCCTTATCGGATTAAATGTTGTGCACCTAGCAATGCTTATATTTTGGAAATGCTAGAAGGAGAAGAGGAGTTTGATAGAGCAATCAATGGAAAATTTTTAAAGAAGTATTATCCTAGCGTTTGGATTAATACTTGATAGCCGATTTGTTTAGTCATCGGCTCCAATTGCCAATACCAGGAGGGTATCGTCGGGTAAAAGCCAATATGATATGTATCGCCTATAGACCAAAAACACATGGAAGGACAATCATGATTCATATTATGGTAGTTTTAGAGATAAATTCATAAGGAAAAGGCAAAAACCTTATTCATTCATCATTTGCTCCTAGTACAAACTAATCGAACACCTTGTTCACAACATCTTGGGTTGGTATTTATAGCCACAAAGGCGTGATGGTAGATATCTTGGAACGTGTGAAAACAACCCCAATCAATGGAAGGGGAAGTGTCGCTTCGCTAATAACGAGGGGAACAAGGCGTTGATGACTGAGAAAGAATTTGACGGATTTTTGCAATAAGGGCCGTTTTCAGATTCAGTTAAGTCTGAGTAAAGTTAGAATCGAGAATCGGCTAATTTAAATTAGCTATTCTAGCCAAACCAAGAAGTACAGTAGACCAACAGGAAGAGTACAGTTATCATCAAGTTTACATAGAATATATACTACAGATGCGAGAACATAAATTACAAGTTAAGAGCATCATGAATTGCTCTTAGTGCTTTTAGCCGAATAGCATCAACTTCTGTAATTTGTTGTTTGTCTTCTTTAGCTGATCCAAGAATGCTCTCAAGACTGCTATGAATAGCTTTACCATCCTTAACCTTGGTCAACATCTCTTATTTCTTCGGTTTGATGGCATTAGGGATCTGAGTCAAGTTAGACTCATGACGGTCAATGGCGGCTTTCACACTTTTCAGTTCCTGTTCAAGCTCAGCACACCTAATTTTTAGCTGAGGCAGTTCTGGTTCAATTTTAGAAGAAGATTTCTTTAGATTATCGATCAATTGTGCTAATTCTTTGGCTTCCTGCTTGTTAGAGTTCTTCTTAGCCATCAAAGCTTTGTGGTCAGTCAGGTTTCTTTGAGCCTTTTCACCTTGGGAGCTTGATCTTCGGTGTTAGATAGAGGTATCAAAGCTTCAACAAGATTTGGGGGCAGATCATCCTTAATGGCTAAGAAGATTCTTCTCATTGGATCTACATTCTAGACTAAATCGGCTATGTTCCTCTCGAGCATTGGCAGCATGTCTTTTAACCGATTTTGGTCTCATCTGATAAGATTTCTTGAGAAGAAACTAATGAGCTTATCTTGCTTTCATCTATATATTCCTCAAAGTTGAAAGAATAGCTCAAAGCTAGAGAGTTAAGTGCCTATATGTGAATAAAAGGAGTCTTATTAGAAGTAGTAAATGAGTTGACGATGGAATGCATGGTGAGAGGGAGACAGTACCTTTTCTAAAAGAGATCCTGGCTGAGAAGGAACAGCTGATGATGTGTCAACATCCTTTTCAACATCTGGTTGAATTAGCTCTGGGTTTTCGATCCTAGTGTCTACAGGCATCAAGAAGCTTTTCAGTTTATAATTGCTATAGAAGGTTAAAATGAGCATATGAATTTCTTACCATCGATTGTTTGTCGAGCTAGAGAATCGACAATTTGAGTATTAGTGTCAATAGGGTCCTCTTCAACTGGAAGATAAATCTATTACAGATTGTTTGAAGGGGATTTGGTTGGTTTCTTAGTTGATAAAATCAGATGGATCAGGATCGCCCATAGGTCCAAGATAATAGGTATTAGGAACAACAACTGATGGAATCAAAATTTTATTCCTCATTTCCTAGAAACTAGTTGGGATGAATTTAAGAAGAAAGGAAAATACAGAGTAGCGGCTAATACTTAAAAGACATAAATATGAAGGCATACCTTAGGAACGTGATTGCTGGTCACCATTGCAGCCGAAATGGATCTAAATCTAAGGAAGGTTGTAGAAAGGTGGTTTGAACATCAATTTGGTAGAGCTAAAGATCAGCTAGGGTTAAGGCTTTGGTGGTGGTGGTTTTGACTGTTGAAGCTTGCTTAAGAGAAAAGAGGAAAGTAAGCAGACCGAGCAAATTAGAAATGATACTGTTGGGGTATTATATAGAATTTGGCCTGAGAGATCTGGAGTCATGCGTATATTTCAGAATGAGCAGTCGCAACACGGTGAACAGATAAATAGAAATTTTGGAATAAAATCATTTTTATCCCAAAATTGGAGGCATGTATTTACACCAAAATATGGGAAGAAGAACACAGGAACTCGAAGCTTCTAGGATTGTATCATCAAGGAATCGATTAGATGTGAATCAGTATCAACTGATTTAGATGCGATGTCAGAATCAGCTATTTTATAGCTAACCTCAGCAGATGACGTCAATGTGCTATGCTTGAATGGCTCCAGAAAGACGTGTTAGACTCTACAAATAAGAAAAATTAGGGTCCATGTTATTATTAAGTTAGGAAGTTTTCTTTTATTCCAAGAATTGTAATGAGTTGTATTTGAGTAGGATTCATATTTAGGTTCTGGGTATAAATATTAGACCCTACTTATTGTATAAGGAAACAAAAACTCAATCAATACAATCTTTCCGGCTTTCGCCATCGCATTAGGAGTAGGAGTACTGTAGATCTCAGCGAGTTCTTCAGTAAATAGGGCTGCATTGACTGATCGAACTCCAGCTTACTTGTGAGTACCATCACGACTTGTATTGTGCTTGTAAAGCTGCATCAGCTAATTGATCTTTTATGAGCCATAAAATAAGTTAGTTATCGATCTATATCATAGTTTGTAAGGCTGCATCAGCTGATTAATCTCTTACGAATCATAATATAGATTAAAGTTATCGATCTTGTGTTAAATAACTTGTTGTTTGATACAATATCACCAGTTATTAAATCAACTAAGATTAGTAAGATTTTCCTTGTTGTTTTTTTGTTGATTCACCAGTTATTGATCTTATTATAATTAATATTTTATTAATTATAACAAATCACCTAATTGAGATAGAGATAGATCAGCATCATATCATCTTAATTGGTCGTCCTTTGATCTGGTCACGCTTTAAATCTTATAATTGATGGCTTAATTCCGCTAGATCAGCTATTTTATCTCTATTCTAATCAAACATAGTATGCATCCAAAGACATGTTTCAATCTTGAATAAACTCACTAGTTAATGAGATCTAATCTAATGACACTATCATAGCAACATCGATCCGGTCGAACCTCACTGGTAAGACTTTAGATTAGAAATTATCGATTAGTGGTCTTGTTCATGATTAAGATATGTACTCTGTTTGTTTACTATGACTGCATCGGCTATTTTAGTCGATTTTCCTATACTAATACGCATATGGCATGTTTTCATGAATGTATCAATATATAGTTGGTTTTATAGATTCTTTGGCTTTAGTTTGTTATCATTATCATAGCTGCATCGATCCGATCGAAGCACTGATGATGATAATAGATTAGATTCAAACTGTTTATAGATTTATTTATATTAGAAAGTCGATTTGTTCGCATGTTATACTCTTTTCATAAAACTTATCGGCTCGACGCTTTATATTGATCATGTTCCATTTAGCCAATGATGCTTTTTGATGTTCCATGAGCATCGGTTATTTTGATTCATATCATTATCATTTAATATTAGTCGATAATCCTTGATTTAAAGACCTCATTTCATGGATACGTCGGGTATCGACTATTTTGTCGATAGCCTTATTGAATCGGCTATCTAGCCGTACATTTGGAACTGTCTGGTGCAACACCGACATGTTCCACCTTAAATTACTAATAAGATTTTCTCTTCTTATCAATTGCAGGTCAAATTGAATGGCACGTTGTTGGGTTTTCAGAATTTGCTGGTTCTGTGTTGAAGCCAAGCAGGTTTCTAGTCTCGTTCCACTCAGATCATCTGTCTTGTTGTGTGTTGATCACATTACCACATTTTTATGTCAACACACTTTTTGGCACGCTCGGTGGGACCACAATCGTCATGGCGGTTCACAACAACAAGGATATTCTTATGGTACCTTATGAAGACTTACCTGATGAGGATAAAGATGTCATTGATAATGCTATAGAAGAGTTTTAGAACAAGTGCTTGTTGTTATACACCAAAACACGTGACAATAAAGTTGTTCAGAAATATCCATTGCCGAGAGTTTTGATGCATGGATAGTCAAATACAGACAAAGCTGATGATAGGCATTTCTTTGTAGGTGCTGTCAATAAATCTATTCATGATGCAATGCGAAATCATAATATAGCTTTCTTGAATACATTCCATATTACCATGAAGGAGGTGTTTTATGGATTTCCACTAGATCAGGTTGGACCGGCTTATTACAATATTCTGCATCTGTTGACTCAGGGGACTATTCAAGTTGGTACTAGCCATCAAGAAGCAGCACTAGCTAAGAGTGATGATGCCTAGGCAATTCAGAATCCATCTAGGCAAATTCAGGGTGCTACTACTAATCAAATGCAATATAATTTTGTGTCATCAGTGCAGCATGTGCAATAGCTGACAGGGCAACTTCAGAATCAGATGGTTAATTTTGGTACATTAGGCCAAACACCACCGTTGGCTCAAAAAATAGCACAATCGGTTCAAATGATTCGTAAAGATACAGATCCTAATGTTTTCAATCAAAGATTTCAAACAGTAAATCAGCAAGGGGCCCGACAGATAGATATTCCATAAGGATATCATTATAGTTCATATTATACTACCCTCAATATGATTCCAAATCTAGGATATCAAGGCACTTAGAATTTTAATCTGCAGATGGGTCAGCAATTACCAAGAAACCCAAACTCAAATGCTGATGAATTGTTGCTTAGAGTAACCGAAATGATGAAAAATTAGTTTGGTTTAAAACCAAAAGGGCAGACCTTTTCGTACAAACGTCCATATCTAGAGTGGTATGATTTGGTGGCCCTTCCTACAAACTACAGGCTTTCAGAATTTGCTAAGTTCACTGGTCAAGATAGTACAAGTACAAAAGAATATGTCAGTCGATATCTTACTCTGTTGGGTGAAGCCTCTGTTTGAAGAAGCGCATCGAGTTAGTTTTTTCTGTTTGTCCCTATCAGGACCAACTTTCACTTGGTTTTCATCATTAGCGGTTAATTCTATTTCCAATTGGAGTGATCTTGAAAAGAAATTTCATACATATTTCTACACTAGGATAGGGGAAAGAAAGATCATAGATTTGACAACTATAAAGCAAAGAGCTAATGAATTGGGTGCTGAGTTCCTTCAGAGATTCCAAGAAACAAGAAACTTATGCTTTTCGTTGAATTTGATTGATGATCAACTAGCTGCGTTGGCCATTCAAGGAATATTGCCAACATGGAGAGAAAAGCTTCTTGGGCAAGAAGTTGAAAATTTAGGTCAATTGGCTCAACGAGTGGCTACACTTAATAGCCAGTTCCAGAATATGCGCAGAGATACCCGATTCTAGAAAAATGCTGCAATCGCTGAAGCTTATAATCCATATTTAGTCGATGATGATGATGAAAAAAAGAAAATTGCCACAACTGAATGAAATTGGGGTAAAAAGATAGTAGTGGTTTCAAATCCTTGGAAAAAGAAGTTGAAGAATTTATGATTTTGATGTTACAAAGACAGATAAACTTTTTGATTTCTTTCTTGAGAAGGGACAGATTAAACTGCCTACCAATCATGTTGTATTACCTCCCGATCAATTGAAGAATAAGAAGTTCTACAAGTACCATAACACTACTTCTCATACTACTAATGATTGTATGATTTTTCGACAGCATATTCAGAGAGCTATTCAACAAGATTTGATACAACTTAAAAATGAAAGTTAATGGAAGCCACCAATAGATGTGGGATAGATTCATAGTTTCTTGGGATTAGCGGGATACTACAGAAGGTTCATTGAAGGTTTCTCTAAGCTTGCCAAGCCTATGATAGCTTTGTTGGAGAAAAATGCTAAGTTTGTGTGGTCCGAGATAAGTGCCAGGCTAACTTTGAAGAGTTGAAGAAGAGGTTGACTATAACCCTAGTATTAACTTTGCTAGATCTGAACAAGAGCTTCTCGATCTATTGTGATGCATCTCGTCAAGGACTTGGATGTGTTCTTATGCAAGAAGGCAGAGTGGTGGCTTATGCATCCTGGCAGTTGAGAAAGCATGTGTTAAATTATCCTACTCATGACTTGGAGTTAGCAGTAGTGGTTCATGCTTTGAAGATATGGAGGCACTATCTTATTGGGCATAAGAGTGACATCTATACTGATCACAAGAGTCTGAAGTACATTTTCACTCAGATAGATTTGAATATGAGACAACATCGATGGTTAGAGTTGATCAAAGATTTTGATTTGGAGGTACACTATCATCCTGGAAAGGCGAACGTTGTTGTCGATGCTCTTAGTAGGAAGAGTTATGCTAATGAGGTGCAAGTGACATCGATGTCAAGTGAGTTGTGTGCCTAAGTTTAAGCGACTGAATTTAGGCTTTGTCACTTATGCAGTGAAGTTGGTGTTGGAGCCTAAATTGGAGCAAGAAATATGTAAGGGTCAGTTATAGGATATGAAGTTGAAAGAGATAGCGGAAAACATAGTGATTGGTAAGGCACCAGGATTCCGTATGGACGACAATGGAACTCTTTGGTTTGGGAAAAGGCTATGTGTGCCTGAGGATAAGGCTCTACGAGATGCAATTCTTCGTGAGGCACATGAGTCTGCTTATTCTATTCATCCTGGAAGTACCAAGATGTATTTGGATTTGAAAGAGAAGTATTGGTGGTACGGACTGAAAAGAGATGTTGCTGAATCTGTTGCCTTGTGTGATACATGTCAGAGGGTCAAAGCTAAACATCAAAGACCTGCAGGGTTGCTACAACCAATGAAGATACCTGAGTGGAAGTGGGGAATAAGTTGGTATGGATTTTATAGTTGGGTTACCACGTACTTAGAGAGGTTATGATTCAATCTGGGTAATAGTGGATTGGTTAACTAAAGTTGCTCACTTTATACCGGCCAAGACTACCTATACTGGCCCCCAATTGGCTGCGTTATATATGGAGAGAATAGTGTGTCTACATGGAGTTCCCAAGAAAATCATGTCTGATCGAGGTACTCAATTCACATCTCATTTTTGGCAGCAAGTACATAGTTCGTTGGGAACCAAGTTGAATTTTAGTACAACATATCATCCTCAGATAGATGGACAAACTGAGAGAATTAATCAGATACTGGAGGATATGTTGAGGGCTTGTGCATTGCAGTATGGTACAAGTTGGGATAAGAGTTTGCCTTATGCAGAGTTCTCGTACAACAACAATTATCAGAAAAGTCTCAATATGGCACCTTTCAAAGCTTTGTATGGACGAAAGTGTAGAACCCCATTGTTTTGGAATGAAATGGGAGAAACTCAAGTGTTTAGACTAGATGTACTAAGAGATGCAGAAGAGCAAGTAAGGATGATCAGAGATAACTTGAGAGTGGCTCAGTCTCGACAAAAGAGCTATGCCAACACTAGAAGAAGGGAATTGGTTTTTGAAGTAGGTGATTATGTGTACTTGAAGGTGTCACCTATGAGAAGTGTGAGAAGGTTTAACATGAAAGGAAAGTTAGCCCCAAGGTATATTGGACCTTTCAAGATTTTAGAGAGACGTGGAGAGGTAGCTTATCAGTTGGAATTGCCTAAGAGTTTGTCAGGTGTACATGATGTGTTCCATGTGTCTCAGCTTAAGAAGTGTTTGTGTGTACCCGAGGAGCAGATATACCATTAGAAGAGCTTACAGTTAAGGAGGATCTCACATATGAGGAGTTTTTGATAAGGATTTTGGAGACGGCAGAAAGAGTTACAAGGAGCCGAGTAATAAAGATGTGTAAGATTCAGTGGAATCGGTATACACAGAATGAGGCTACTTGGGAAAGAGAAGAGGATCTAAGGAAAACATACCCACAGTTATTTGAGTAAGCATCGTCCAAATCTTAAGGACAAGATTCATTTTAAGGGGGGTAGAATTGTAACACCCCTAAATTTTACAACATTTTAAAGTAGGGGAAATTGATTTATTGAGCATTTCTGTGAGCATTTAAATTTAGGAAGAATAATAAAGTTTATCAAAATAAAATCAAATATAGGTCAATAACCATGAATGTGCCTTCATGCTGCTGCATATTAATTTTTGGAATGGTTTGATTTGAATTCAAATTTGAACTTGATTTGAATTTTGTCTTCAAAATTTCTTTGGAAAGAAATTAGAAAAAAGAAAAGGACAAAATCTTTCTCTTTCCTTTGTTTCTGGCCCGCTCCATTTCTTTCCCGCGCGGCCCATTTTCTTTTCTAGGCCGCTGCTCTCCTTTCCTCTCTCCTCGGGCTGAGGCCCAGCGCTGCAATCCGAAGCCCAGCTTCGCCGGCCTAGCTAGACGCCAGCCGCTCCTCACAAGTCTTATTGCATATTGGCCACAAAAACTTGTCGATTATGATAAGATGGGGTCAAACTTAAAAAGCTACAAACGTCAATAAATATTATTTTATTTAGTTTTGAAACATATATGCTATAAGTATAGATTTGTACTCAAGACACTTGTAAAATGTCTCTTACATTAGAAGATTTTAAGAATATGTTCTTTTTTTGTGAATAATTTTAAGAATAGATACGATAACAATCAATTTGCACACGCAACCCAGCAAAAATAAAACTAACAATTGATCAGCATTGGAGCAGTCCGTATATAGTACTCTCTCCATCCTAAATTATAAGTCATTTTGATTTTCTAGGTGCATAGCTTTTGTTACGCATCTAGATAGTGTTTACATCAAAATTTGAGAAAAAAATATGGGAACTCGAAGCTTTTAGGATTTTGTCATCAAGGAATCGATTAGATGTGAATCGATATTAACTGATTTAGATACGATGTCAGAATCGGCTATTTTATAGCTGACCTCAGCAGACGACATCAATGGCTATGCTTGAATGGCTCCAGGAAGACGTGTCGGACTCTACAAATAAGGAAATTTAGGGTCTAAGTTATTATTAAGTTAGGAAGTTTTCTTTTACTCCAAGAATTGTAATGAGTCGTATTTTAGTAGGATTCGTATTTAGGTTCCGGGTATAAATATTAGACCCTGGTTATTGTACAAGGAAATGAACACTCAATCAATACAATTTTTCTGGCTTTCGCCATCACATTAGGAGTAGGAGTACTGTAGACCTCGGCGAGTTCTTCAGCAAACAGGGCTGCATCGATTGATCGACCTACAACTTGCTTGTGAGTACCAGTCATGACTTGTATTATGCTTATAAAGTTGCATCAGCTGATTGATCTTTTATAAGTCATAATATAAGTTAATTATCGATCTGTATCGTAGTTTGTAAGGCTGCATCAGCTGGTTGATCTCTTACGAATCATAATATAGATTAAAGTTATCCATCTTGTGTTAAATAACTTGTTGTTTAATACAATATCACCATTTATCGAATCTACTAAGATTAGTAAGATTTTTCTTACTATTTTTTGTTGATTCACCAGTTATCGATCTTGTTATAATTAATATTTTATTAATTATAATAAATCACTTGATTGAGATAGAGATAGATCGACATCATATAATCTTAATTGGTCGTCCTTTGATCTGGTCACGCTTTAAATCTTATAATTGATGGCTTAATTCCGCTAGATCAGATGTTTTATCTCTATTCTAATCAAACATAGTATGTCTCCAAAGTTATGTTTCAATCTTGAATAAACTCACTAGTTAATGAGATCTAATATAATGACACTACCATAGCTGCATCGATCTGGTCGAACCTCACTGGTAAGACTTTAGATTAGAAATTATCGATTAATGGTCTTGTTCATGATCAAGATATGTACTCTATTTGTTTACAATGACTGCATTGGCTATTTTAGCTGATTTGCCTATACTATCACGCATATGGCATGTTTTCATGAATCTGTCAACATATAGATAGTTTTATATATTCTTTGGCTTTAGTTTGTTATCATTATTATAGCTGCATTGATCCGATCCAACCTCACTATTGATGATAATAGATTAGATTCAAACTATTTGTAAATTCATTTATATTAGATAGTTGATTTATTCGCATGTTATACTCTTTTCATCAAACTTATCGGCTCGACGCTTTATATCGATCTTATTCCATTTAGCCAATGATGCTTTTTGATGTTCCATAAGCATCAATTATTTTGATTCATATCATTATCATTTAATATTAGCGGATAATCCTTGATTTAAAGAGCTTCATTTCATGGATACACTGGATATCGACTATTTAGTCGATAACCTTATTGAATCGGCTATCTAGCCGTATATTTGGAACTATCTGGTGCAACCCTGACATGTTCCACCATAAATTATTGATAAGATTTTCTCTCTTTATTAATTGCAGGTCAAATTAACTGGCACGTCATTGGGTTTTCAGAATCGACTGGTTCTGTGTTGAAGCCAAGCAGGTCTCTAATCTCGTTCCACTTAGATCATCCGGCTTACTGTGTGTTGATCACATCACCACATTTTTGTGTCAATACACTTTTTGGCACGCTCGGTAGGACCACAATCGTCATGACGGTTCACAACATCAAGGATATTCTTATGGTACCTTATGAAGACTTACCTGATGAGGATAAAGATGTTATTGGTAAGGCTATAGAGGAGTTTTGAAATAAGTGCTTGTTGTCATACAAAAAAAAACACTTGACAATAAAGTTATTCAGAAATATCCACTGTCGAGAGTTTTAATGCATGGATAGTCAGATACAGACAAAACTGATGATAGGCGTTTCTTTGTAGAAGCTATCAACAAATCTGTTCATGATGCAATGCTGAATCATAATACAACTTTCTTGACTACATTGCACAATACCATGAAGGAGGTTTTCATGGATTTCTAGTTGATCAGGCTGGACCGGCTTATTACAATATTCTGCATCTAATAACTCAGGGGACTAATCAAGGTGGTACTAGCCATCAAGAAGTAGCACTAGCTAAGAGTGATGATGCCCAGGCAATTTAGAATCCATCTGAGCAAATTCAGGGTGCTACTACTAATCAAATGCAATATAATCCTAGATCATCAGTGTAACATGTGCAACAGCCGACAGGGCAAGTTCAAAATCAGATGATTAATTTTGGTATATCAGACCAAATACCACCGTCGGCTCAAAAAATAGCACAATCGCTTCAAAGGATTCGTAGAGATACAGTTCCTAATATTTTTAATCAGAGATTTCAAATAGTAAATCAGCAAGAGGCTCGATAGATAGATATTTCATAAGGATATCATTATCGTTCAGATTATAATATGCTCAATATGATTCCAAATCCAAGATATCAAGGCACTCAGAATTTCAATCTGCAGATGGATCAGCAATTGCTAAGAAACCCAAACTCAAATACTGATGAATTGTTGCTTAGAGTAACCAAAATGATGAGAAATCAGTTTAGTTTAAAACCAAAAGGGTAGACCTTTTCATACAAACATCCATATCTAGAGTGGTATAATTTGTTGCCCTTCCTATGAACTATAGGCTTCCAGAATTTACTAAGTTCACTAGTCAAAATAACACAAGTACAATAGAATATATCAGTCGATATCTTACTCAGTTGGGTGAAGCCTCTGTTGAAGAAGCGCATCGAGTTTGTTTCTTTTCTTTGTCCCTGTTGGGACCAACTTTCACTTGGTTTTCATCACTAGCGGTTAATTCTATTGCCAATTGAAGTGATCTTGAAAAGAAATTTCATACATAGTTCTACTCTAGGATAGGGGAAAGAAAGATTATAGATTTGACAACTATAAAGCAAAGAGCTAATGAATTGGGTGCCGAGTTCTTTTAGAGGTTTCGAGAAACAAGAAACTTATGCTTTTCGTTGAATTTGATTGATGATCAGCTAGCTACGTTGGTCATTCAAGTAATGTTGCCAACATGGAGAGAAAAGTTGCTTGGGCAAGAATTTGAAAATTTAGGTCAATTAGCTTAACGGGTGGTATCTTTTAATAGCTAGTTCCAGAATATGCGTAGAGATACCCAATTCCAGAAGAATGCTACAATCACTGAAGCTAATAATCCATATTTAGTCGATGATGATGATGAAGAAGAGGAAATTACCGTAGCTGAATGGAATTGGGGTAAAAAGATAGTAATGGTTCCAAATCCTTGGGGAAAAGAAGTTGAAGAAAATTATGATTTTGATGTTACAAAAGCAGACAAACTTTTTGATTTCTTGCTTGAGAAGGGACAAATTAAACTGCCTGCCAATCATGTTATATTAGCTCCAGATCAGTTGAAGAATAAGATGTTCTGCAAGTACCATAACACTACTTCTCATACTACTAATGATTGTAGGATTTTTTGACAGCATATTTAGAGGGCTATTCAACAAGGGAAGTTAAATTTGATACAGCTCGGAAAAATGAAAGTTGATCATAATCTTTTCCCAAAGGATCAGAACATGGTTGATGCTAAGTTGCACAAAGGTAAAACTAATGTTTTGACATCAGCTAGGGCAAGAGAAACTAGAATAGTTGATCCAGAGATGCAAATATCGACAAATGAATATGGTGAAATTAAAAGACGTCGTAACCAACAAAAGAGCCGATATGAGCAGGTAGAAACGTCGAGAGATGGTGCGATGAGACCACATGTTACATCTCGAATTCTGTTGAATAAATGGCAACGGCAAAAGGAAAAAGATTATCAACGCTGGTTAGAAGAGAAGGAATATCAACGTCAATAAGAAGAAGAGAGATATAAAAGAGAATAAGCTGAGTCATATTGGAATTGCCTTTTCTTCAAACATTGTTGGAATAAAGGTTTGAGATTGCCTACTAGAAATAATTACCCAAAATATAGCAAACAATATTGAGAGTTTAGGAAATCTCAAGTTAATCGTCGGTCTATCTATGATCGAATTGAATATCAACATAATGTCTGGCAGGAATGACAGTCGTGTCCTAGGAGGTTTAACAAGAACTCAGAAGAGAAGAGTACAATGCCTAAGGAGTAGAGAATTAGAATAGGCTCAGAAATCAAGGTAAACCGCAAATATGGCGTGCTAAGCAAACAGCCGATAAGGATCAACCATCGGCTAATATTCAAATGACTTTTCTTTTACCATCTAAATTTAAAGCTCCAGCAAATCAAGAAGTCTATTCGGATTTTGATGAATTAGAGTATGAAGAGAAGGCAGCCCAGTTGACATTGATACAACAAGCTATATTTGATAAACCAGTTAAGCATCGACATATGAAGGTTTTATATGTGAAAGGTTTTGTCGATGGGAAACCGATGAGAAAAATGTTGGTTGATGGAGGTGCCTCTGTTAATTGCAAGCTTGGTAATGGACCAGAAGATTTGATTGAGACTGACATGATGCTTAAGAATTTTGGGGGTAATGCATTCAAGACTAGGGGGCGATAAATGTTGAATTGATAATTAGGAGCAAGACTTTGCTCACTACATTCTTTGTCATTGATGGAAATGGTTCATACAGTTTACTTCTTGGTCATGATTTGATTCATGCCAATTGTTTTGTACCATCGACTATGCATTAATGCTTGATTTAGTGGCATAGAGACAATGTTGAGCTAGTTCATGCTGATGATTCCGTAAGTATAGCAGCAATTGATCCAATGTATTGGGAACTAGAAGATTTTGAGTATTTTTCTAGCAAGCGATGGGAAGGAGGCTTTATTAGAATCAATAATGAAGGCCAACAGTTGATCTGAGCGGTTCGGCTCTAAAAGTTTGTTTTAATGGATAATCCAATAGATGGTACAGATGGTAAACTAGGACATGGCTTTACATCGGCCGATGAGTTAGAATAAATAGATATTGGTCCTAGAGATAGGCCTAGGCCAATGTATGTAAGTGCTAAATTGGATCCTGAGTATAAACAAGAATTGATAGATTTGTTAAAGGAATTTAAAGATTGTTTTGCTTGGGAATGTTATGAAATGCCTGGCTTAGATCGAACCTGGATATTAGGCTATTTAAACTAGCTCCAAGGAGATTTAATCCAAATATTCTTGATGATATTAAGTAGACTAAAAGACTACTAGAAGCAAAATTTATCCGACCTTGCCTGATATGCAAAGTGGATATCACGTGTAGTTCCTATGTATAAGAAAAATGAGAAGTTGAGAGTCTATATTGATTTTAGAGATTTGAACAAGGCTACACCGATGGATGATTATCCAATGCCAATAGCTGATATGTTGGTAGATGCAGTAGCTTGGCACAAGGTAATTAGTTTTATGGATGGTAATGCATGTTATAATCAAATTTTTATGGCTGAAGAAGACATAGCAAAACTAGCCTTTAGGTGCCCCGGTGCAATCGGCTTATTTGAATGAGTTGTGATGACTTTTGGATTAAAGAATGCTGGTACAACTTATCAGAGGGCAATGAATTATATTTTTTATAAGTTGATCGATAGGATTGTTGAAATCTATATTGATGATGTGGTGGTGAAATCCAAAGGGTACAAAGAACATCTGGCTGATCTGCGGGAGACTTTAGAGTGCACAAGAAAATATGGTTTAAAGATGAATCCTAATAAGTGTGCCTTTGGAGTGTCAGCTGGACAATTTTTGAGTTTTATGGTCCACGAGAGAGGAATTAAGATTGGTTAGAAAAGTATGAAAGAAATTGATGAGACAGTACCTCCAACTAATAAAATAGAATTATAATCTCTTCTTGGTAAGATTAATTTTATCAGAAGGTTTAATTCAAATATGTCAGAAAGGATTCTGCCATTTTCTCCTTTGTTAAAGTTGAAAAATGATCAAGAATTTAAATGGGGTGATGTACAACAAAAAAGCATTTGAGGAGATAAAAGAGTATATAAAATCTCCACCTGTGCTAGTTCCTCCTCAGCAACGTAAGCCTTTTAAGTTGTACCTGTCGGCCGATAGCCAAACGATTGGATCGGCCTTGATGCAAGAGTTTAAAGGAAAGGAACAAGTTGTTTTCTATTTAAGTATAAGACTTTTGGATCCAGAAACAAGATATTCTCCTATTGAAAAGTTATGCTTATACTTATATTTCTCCTGCACTAAATTGTGACATTATTTATTATTAGCTGAGTGTATAGTTGTGTCTAAAGCTGATGTGATCAAACACATATTGTCAATGCCGATATTAAATGGGAGAATGAGAAAGTGGATTCTTGCATTATCAGAATTTGACTTGAGGTATTAGTCGTCTAAAGCAGTCAAATGACAAGTGATGACTGATTTTATTACTCAACACCATAAACCAAGCATCGACTATGTGGAACCTATGCCTTGGACATTGTTCTTTGATGGATCATTATGCAAGCAAGGTGGTGGCATTTGTATTGTTATTATTTCACCTCGGGGGGCAAGTTTTGAGTTTGTCTTTCAAACCAAACCAATGACCACCAATAATCCAGCATAATATGAAGCTATTCTTAAGGGACTTCAACTTCTTTAGGAAGTAAAGGATAAGTCAATTGAAATATTTGGAGATTGACAACTAGTTATTAATCAGTTGATTAGCCTATATGAATGTAAAGATGATATT
Organism: Miscanthus floridulus; assembly: GCF_019320115.1. Taxonomy (NCBI): domain Eukaryota; kingdom Viridiplantae; phylum Streptophyta; class Magnoliopsida; order Poales; family Poaceae; genus Miscanthus; species Miscanthus floridulus. Next base: position 78,485,344 of record NC_089582.1, read on the forward strand.
CTAAATGGATACCATGATGAATGTCAAAAGTTACTTGAGGAGTTTCCCCTTACTTCTCTTCGGTATATTCCAAGAGCACAGAATCAAGAGGCCAATCGGTTAGCTCAGAATGTGTCAGGCTATTGAGTGTTCAAAGAAATCTTCAGTAGTGAGACCTTGGCTAATGATTAGAGAGTTGAAATAGCCGATTACCTCAAGAATCCATCACAGAAGGTTACCAGAAATTTGAGATATAAATTGACTAAGTATGTTTTGTTAGATGAATAGTTGTATTACAAAACAGTCAAGATGAAGTTTTGTTAGATGGGAGAAGTACATGAAGGAATATGTGGAGCTCATCAATTGACTTATAAAATGAAATGGGTTATTCATAGGTCTAGATATTTCTGGCCAATAATATTAGAAGATTGTTTTGAATATTACAAGGGGTGTTAGGATTGTCAGCGTTTTGGTAATGTTTAGAAATCGCCTGCATCAGCTATGAACCCAATAATTAAGCCATGGCCATTTCGAGGCTGGGGAATTGATTTAATTGGCCATATTTTTTCACCTTCAAGTAGAGGGCACAAGTTTATATTGGTAGCAACAGATTATTTTACCAAGTGGGTTGAGGTGATTCCTTTGAAAACTGTAACTTTAAAGAATATGGTTGATTTTGTCAAGGAGCATATTGTTTATCGTTTTGAGATTCCTCAAATCATTACTACCGACCAAGGGACAATGTTCACATAAGAAGAATTTAGAGATTTTGCTACTAGTATGAGAATTAAATTACCAAATTCTTCTCCTTATTATGCTCAAGCTAATGGCTAGGTAGAGGCATCCAATCAAATTTTAATTAAGTTGATTAAGAAGAAAATTAAAGAGCAACCAAGGAAGTGGTACCTGACACTTAATGAAGCATTGTGGGCATATAGGATGGATTGCCATGGATCGATTAAATCATCACCTTATGAGTTAGTATATGGGCATAATGTAGTTCTTCCTTGGGAGATTCAGACTAGATCAAGATGTGTTACATTGCAAAATAATTTGATAGCCGAAGTCTATAAAAACCTTATGATGGAGATTTGGAGGACTTAAGTTGTCATTGGCTACGTGCTCTTGAAAATATTGAGGCCAATAAATTAAGGGTTACAAGGCATTATAATAAAAAGGTCAAGAACAAACAGTTTTGTGAAGGAGAGTTAGTTAAAAGTAATATTGTTGATTGGGTGTAAAGACAACATGTTTGGCAAATGGTCGCCTAATTGGGAAGGTCCTTATCGGATTAAATGTTGTGCACCTAGCAATGCTTATATTTTGGAAATGCTAGAAGGAGAAGAGGAGTTTGATAGAGCAATCAATGGAAAATTTTTCAAGAAGTATTATCCTAGCGTTTGGATTAATACTTGATAGCCGATTTGTTTAGTCATCGGCTCCAATTGCCAATACCAGGAGGGTATCGTCGGGTAAAAGCCAATATGATATGTATCGCCTATAGACCAAAAACACATGGAAGGACAATCATGATTCATATTATGGTAGTTTTAGAGATGAATTCATAAGGAAAAGGCAAAAACCTTATTCATTCATCATTTGCTCCTAGTACAAACTAATTCGAACACCTTGTTCACAACATCTTGGGTTGGTATTTATAGCCACAAAGGCGTGATGGTAGATATCTTGGAACGTGTGAAAACAACCCCAATCAATGGAAGGGGAAGTGTCAGCTTCGCTAATAACGAGGGGAACAAGGCAGTTGATGACTGAGAAAGAATTTGACGGATTTTTGCAATAAGGGCCAGTTTTCAGATTCAGTTAAGTCTGAGTAAAGTTAGAATCGAGAATCGGCTAATTTAAATCAGCTATTCTAGCCAAACCAAGAAGTACAGTAGACCAACAGGAAGAGTACAGTTATCATCAGGTTTACATAGAATATATACTACAGATGCGAGAACATAAATTACAAGTTAAGAGCATCATGAATTGCTCTTAGTGCTTTTAGCCGAATAGCATCAACTTCTGTAATTTGTTGTTTGTCTTCTTTAGCTGATCCAAGGAATGCTCTCAAGACTGCTATGAATAGCTTTACCATCCTTAACCTTGGTCAGCATCTCTTATTTCTTCGGTTTGATGGCATTAGGGATCTGAGTCAAGTTAGACTCATGACGGTCAATGGCGGCTTTCACACTTTTCAGTTCCTGTTCGAAGCTCAGCACACCTAATTTTCAGCTGAGGCAGTTCTGGTTCAATTTTAGAAGAAGATTTCTTTAGATTATCGATCAATTGTGCTAATTCTTTGGCTTCCTGCTTGTTAGAGTTCTTCTTAGCCATCAAAGCTTCGTGGTCAGTCAGGTTTCTTTGAGCCTTTTCACCTTGGGAGCTTGATCTTCGGTGTTAGATAGAGGTATCAAAGCTTCAGCAAGATTTGGGGGCAGATCATCCTTAATGGCTAAGAAGATTCTTCTCATTGGATCTACATTCTAGACTAAATCGGCTATGTTCCTCTCGAGCATTGGCAGCATGTCTTTTAACCGATTTTGGTCTCATCTGATAAGATTTCTTGAGAAGAAACTAATGAGCTTATCTTGCTTTCATCTATATATTCCTCAAAGTTGAAATGAATAGCTCAAAGCTAGAGAGTTAAGTGCCTATATGTGAATAAAAGGAGTCTTATTAGAAGTAGTAAATGAGTTGACGATGGAATGCATGGTGAGAGGGAGACAGTACCTTTTCTAAAAGAGATCCTGGCTGAGAAGGAACAGCTGATGATGTGTCAACATCCTTTTCAACATCTGGTTGAATTAGCTCTGGGTTTTCGATCCTAGTGTCTACAGGCATCAAGAAGCTTTTCAGTTTATAATTGCTATAGAAGGTTAAAATGAGCATATGAATTTCTTACCATCGATTGTTTGTCGAGCTAGAGAATCGACAATTTGAGTATTAGTGTCAATAGGGTCCTCTTCAACTGGAAGATAAATCTATTACAGATTGTTTGAAGGGGATTTGGTTGGTTTCTTAGTTGATAAAATCAGATGGATCAGGATCGCCCATAGGTCCAAGATAATAGGTATTAGGAACAACAACTGATGGAATCAAAATTTTATTCCTCATTTCCTAGAAACTAGTTGGGATGAATTTAAGAAGAAAGGAAAATACAGAGTAGCGGCTAATACTTAAAAGACATAAATATGAAGGCATACCTTAGGAACGTGATTGCTGGTCACCATTGCAGCCGAAATGGATCTAAATCTAAGGAAGGTTGTAGAAAGGTGGTTTGAACATCAATTTGGTAGAGCTGAAGATCAGCTAGGGTTAAGGCTTTGGTGGTGGTGGTTTTGACTGTTGAAGCTTGCTTAAGAGAAAAGAGGAAAGTAAGCAGACCGAGCAAATTAGAAATGATACTGTTGGGGTATTATATAGAATTTGGCCTGAGAGATCTGGAGTCATGCGTATATTTCAGAATGAGCAGTCGCAACACGGTGAACAGATAAATAGAAATTTTGGAAGTAAAATCATTTTTATCCCTAAAATTGGAGGCATGTATTTACACCAAAATATGGGAAGAAGAACACAGGAACTCGAAGCTTCTAGTATTGTATCATCAAGGAATCGATTAGATGTGAATCAGTATCAACTGATTTAGATGCGATGTCAGAATCAGCTATTTTATAGCTAACCTCAGCAGATGACGTCAATGTGCTATGCTTGAATGGCTCCAGAAAGACGTGTTAGACTCTACAAATAAGGAAAATTAGGGTCCATGTTATTATTAAGTTAGGAAGTTTTCTTTTATTCCAAGAATTGTAATGAGTTGTATTTGAGTAGGATTCATATTTAGGTTCTGGGTATAAATATTAGACCCTACTTATTGTATAAGGAAACAAAAACTCAATCAATACAATCTTTCCGGCTTTCGCCATCGCATTAGGAGTAGGAGTACTGTAGATCTCAGCGAGTTCTTCAGTAAATAGGGCTGCATTGACTGATCGAACTCCAGCTTACTTGTGAGTACCATCACGACTTGTATTGTGCTTGTAAAGCTGCATCAGCTAATTGATCTTTTATGAGCCATAAAATAAGTTAGTTATCGATCTATATCATAGTTTGTAAGGCTGCATCAGCTGATTAATCTCTTACGAATCATAATATAGATTAAAGTTATCGATCTTGTGTTAAATAACTTGTTGTTTGATACAATATCACCAGTTATTAAATCAACTAAGATTAGTAAGATTTTCCTTGTTGTTTTTTTGTTGATTCACCAGTTATTGATCTTATTATAATTAATATTTTATTAATTATAACAAATCACCTAATTGAGATAGAGATAGATCAGCATCATATCATCTTAATTGGTCGTCCTTTGATCTGGTCACGCTTTAAATCTTATAATTGATGGCTTAATTCCGCTAGATCAGCTATTTTATCTCTATTCTAATCAAACATAGTATGCATCCAAAGACATGTTTCAATCTTGAATAAACTCACTAGTTAATGAGATCTAATCTAATGACACTATCATAGCAACATCGATCCGGTCGAACCTCACTGGTAAGACTTTAGATTAGAAATTATCGATTAGTGGTCTTGTTCATGATTAAGATATGTACTCTAGTTTATTTACTATGACTGCATCGGCTATTTTAGTCGATTTTCCTATACTAATACGTATATGGCATGTTTTCATGAATGTATCAATATATAGTTGGTTTTATAGATTCTTTGGCTTTAGTTTGTTATCATTATCATAGCTGCATCGATCCGATCGAAGCACTGATGATGATAATAGATTAGATTCAAACTGTTTATAGATTTATTTATATTAGAAAGTCGATTTGTTCGCATGTTATACTCTTTTCATAAAACTTATCGGCTCGACGCTTTATATTGATCATGTTCCATTTAGCCAATGATGCTTTCTGATGTTCCATGAGCATCGGTTATTTTGATTCATATCATTATCATTTAATATTAGTCGATAATCCTTGATTTAAAGACCTTCATTTCATGGATACGTCGGATATCGACTATTTTGTCGATAGCCTTATTGAATCGGCTATCTAGCCGTACATTTGGAACTGTCTGGTGCAACACCGACATGTTCCACCTTAAATTACTAATAAGATTTTCTCTCCTTATCAATTGCAGGTCAAATTGAATGGCACTGTTATTGGGTTTTCAGAATTTGCTGGTTCTGTGTTGAAGCCAAGCAGGTTTCTAGTCTCGTTCCACTCAGATCATCCGGCTTGTTGTGTGTTGATCACATCACCACATTTTTATGTCAACACACTTTTTGGCACGCTTGGTGGGACCACAATCGTCATGGCGGTTCACAACAACAAGGATATTCTTATGGTACCTTATGAAGACTTACCTGATGAGGATAAAGATGTCATTGATAATGCTATAGAAGAGTTTTAGAACAAGTGCTTGTTGTTATACACCAAAACACGTGACAATAAAGTTAGTTCAGAAATATCCACTTGCCGAGAGTTTTGATGCATGGATAGTCAGATATAGACGAAGCTGATGATAGGCATTTCTTTGTAGGTGCTGTCAACAAATCTATTCATGATGCAATGCTAAATCATAATATAGCTTTCTTGAATACATTCCACAATACCATGATGGAGGTGTTTTATGGATTTCCACTAGATCAGGTTGGACCGGCTTATTACAATATTCTGCATCCTGTTCACTCAGGGGACTATTCAAGTTGGTACTAGCCATCAAGAAGCAGCACTAGCTAAGAGTGATGATGCCTAGGCAATTCAGAATCCATCTAGGCAAATTCAGGGTGCTACTACTAATCAAATGCAATATAATTCTGTGTCATCAGTGCAGCATGTGCAACAGCTGATAGGGCAAGTTCTGAATCAGATGGTTAATTTTGGTACATTAGGCCAAACACCACCGTTGGCTCAAAAAATAGCACCATCGGTTCAAATGATTCGTAAAGATACAGATCCTAATGTTTTCAATCAAGATATTTCAAACAGTAAATCAGCAAGGGGCTCGACAGATAGATATTCCATAAGGATATCATTATAGTTCATATTATACTACCCTCAATATGATTCCAAATCCTAGGATATCAAGGCACTTAGAATTTTAATCTGCAGATGGGTCAGCAATTACCAAGAAACCCAAACTCAAATGCTGATGAATTGTTGCTTAGAGTAACCGAAATGATGAAAAATCAGTTTGGTTTAAAACCAAAAGGGTAGATCTTTTCGTACAAACGTCCATATCCTAGAGTGGTATGATTTGGTGGCCCTTCCTACTAACTACAGGCTTTCAGAATTTGCTAAGTTCACTGGTCAAGATAGTACAAGTACAAAAGAATATGTCAGTCGATATCTTACTCTGTTGGGTGAAGCCTCTGTTGAAGAAGCGCATCGAGTTAGTTTTTTCTGTTTGTCCCTATCAGGACCAACTTTCACTTGGTTTTCATCATTAGCGGTTAATTCTATTTCCAATTGGAGTGATCTTGAAAAGAAATTTCATACATATTTCTACACTAGGACTAGGGGAAAGAAAGATCATAGATTTGACAACTATAAAGCAAAGAGCTAATGAATTGGGTGCTGAGTTCCTTCAGAGATTCCAAGAAACAAGAAACTTATGCTTTTCGTTGAATTTGACTGATGATCAGCTAGCTGCGTTGGCCGTTCAAGGAATATTGCCAACATGGAGAGAAAAGCTTCTTGGGCAAGAAGTTGAAAATTTAGGTCAATTGGCTCAACGAGTAGCTACACTTAATAGCCAGTTCCTAGAATATGCGCAGAGATACCCGATTCCTAGAAGAATGCTGCAATCGCTGAAGCTTATAATCCATATTTAGTCGATGATGATGATGAAAAAGAGAAAATTGCCACAACTGAATGAAATTGGGGTAAAAAGATAGTAGTGGTTTCAAATCCTTGGAAAAAAGAAGTTGAAGAATTTATGATTTTGATATTACAAAGACAGATAAACTTTTTGATTTCTTTCTTGAGAAGGGACAGATTAAACTGTCTGCCAATCATGTTATATTACCTCCCGATTAGTTGAAGAATAAGAAGTTCTACAAGTACCATAACACTACTTCTCATACTACTAATGATTGTATGATTTTTCAGCAGCATATTTAGAGGGCTATTCAACAAGAGAAGCTTAAATTTGATACAACTTAAAAAATGAAAGTTAATGGAAGCCACCAACAGATGTGGGACAGATTCATAGTTTCTTGGGATTAGCGGGATACTACAGAAGGTTCATTGAAGGTTTCTCTAAGCTTGCCAAGCCTATGACAGCTTTGTTGGAGAAAAATGCTAAGTTTGTGTGGTCCAAGAAGTGCCAGGCTAACTTTGAAGAGTTGAAGAAGAGGTTGACTATAACCCTAGTATTAACTTTGCTAGATCTGAACAAGAGCTTCTTGATCTATTGTGATGCATCTCGTCAAGGACTTGGATGTGTTCTTATGCAAGAAGGCAGAGTGGTGGCTTATGCATCCCGGCAGTTGAGAAAGTATGAGTTAAATTATCCTACTCATGACTTGGAGTTAGCAGCAGTGGTTCATGCTTTGAAGATATGGAGGCACTATCTTATTGGGCATAAGAGTGACATCTATACTGATCACAAGAGTCTGAAGTATATTTTCACTCAGATAGATTTGAATATGAGACAACAGTCGATGGTTAGAGTTGATCAAAGATTTTGATTTGGAGGTACACTATCATCCTGGAAAGGCGAACGTTGTTGTCGATGCTCTTAGTAGGAAGAGTTATGCCTAATGAGGTGCAAGTGACATCGATGTCAAGTGAGTTGTGTGCCTAAGTTTAAGCGACTGAAATTTAGGCTTTGTCACTTATGCAGTGAAGTTGGTGTTGGAGCCTAAATTGGAGCAAGAAATACTGTAAGGGTCAGTTATAGGATAGCGAAGTTGAAAGAGATAGCAGAAAACATAGTGATTGGTAAGGCACCAGGATTCCGTATGGACGACAATGGAACTCTTTGGTTTGGGAAAAGGCTATGTGTGCCTAAGGATAAGGCTCTACGAGATGCAATTCTTCGTGAGGCACATGAGTCTGCTTATTCTATTCATCCTGGAAGTACCAAGATGTATTTGGATTTGAAAGAGAAGTATTGGTGGTACGGACTGAAAAGAGATGTTGCTGAATCTGTTGCCTTGTGTGATACATGTCAGAGGGTCAAAGCTGAACATCAAAGACCTACAGGGTTGCTACAACCAATGAAGATACCTGAGTGAAAGTGGGAATAAGTTGGTATGGATTTTATAGTTGGGTTACCACGTACTCAGAGAGGTTATGATTCAATCTGGGTAATAGTAGATCGGTTAACTAAAGTTGCTCACTTTATACCGGCCAAGACTACCTATACTGGCCCCCAATTGGCTGTGTTATATATGGAGAGAATAGTGTGTCTACATGGAGTTCCCAAGAAAATCATGTCTGATCGAGGTACTCAATTCACATCTCATTTTTGGCAGCAAGTACATAGTTCGTTGGGAACCAAGTTGAATTTTAGTACAACATATCATCCTCAGATAGACTGGACAAATTGAGAGAATTAATCAGATACTGGAGGATATGTTGAGGGCTTGTGCGTTGCAGTATGGTACAAGTTGGGATAAGAGTTTGCCTTATGCAGAGTTCTCGTACAACAACAATTATCAGAAAAGTCTCAATATGGCACCTTTCAAAGCTTTGTATGGACGAAAGTGTAGAACCCCATTGTTTTGGAATGCAAATGGGAGAAACTTCAAGTGTTTAGGACTAGATGTACTAAGAGATGCAGAAGAGCAAGTAAGGATGATCAGAGATAACTTGAGAGTGGCTCAGTCTCGACAAAAGAGCTATGCCAACACTAGAAGAAGGGAATTGGTTTTTGAAGTAGGTGATTATGTGTACTTGAAGGTGTCACCTATGAGAAGTGTGAGAAGGTTTAACATGAAAGGGAAGTTAGCCCCAAGGTATATTGGACCTTTCAAGATTTTAGAGAGACGTGGAGAGGTAGCTTATCAGTTGGAATTGCCTAAGAGTTTGTCAGGTGTACATGATGTGTTCCATGTGTCTCAGCTTAAGAAGTGTTTGTGTGTACTCGAGGAGCAGATACCATTAGAAGAGCTTACAGTTAAGGAGGATCTCACATATGAGGAGTTTCTGATAAGGATTTTGGAGACGGCAGAAAGAGTTATAAGGAGCCGAGTAATAAAGATGTGTAAGGATTCAGTGGAATCGGTATACAGAGAATGAGGCTACTTGGGAAAGAGAAGAGGATCTAAGGAAAACATACCCATAGTTATTTGAGTAAGCATCGTCCAAATCTCGAGGACAAGATTCATTTTAAGGGGGGTAGAATTGTAACACCCTAAATTTTACAACATTTTAAAGTAGGGGAAATTGATTTATTGAGCATTTCTATGAGCATTTAAATTTAGGAAGAATAATAAAGTTTATCAAAATAAAATCAAATATAGGTCAATAACCATGAATGTGCCTTCATGCTGCTGCATATTAATTTTTGGAATGGTTTGATTTGAATTCAAATTTGAACTTGATTTGAATTTTGTCTTCAAAATTTCTTTGGAAAGAAATTAGAAAAAAGAAAAGGACAAAATCTTTCTCCTTTCTTTGTTTCTGGCCCGCTCCATTTCTTTCCCGCGCGGCCCATTTTTTTTCTAGGCCGTTGCTCTCCTTTCCTCTGTGCTCGGGCCGAGGCCTAGCGCTGCAATCCGAAGCCCAGCTTCGCCGGCCCAGCTAGACGCCAGCCGCTCCTTGGGCCTAGCTATCGGGCTCTCCTCCTTCCTCCTCTATCTCGTGTCCCAGTCGGACACCGTGCCGACGCTGCCGAGTTCGGAGCGGTCATAGCCTCCTTGATGCCTTGCGCCTTACACCACGTCAGCCTCTTAAATAGCGAGCCCACGCTGAGCCACCTATCCCGTGCCTTGCCTTGCATCTCCCTTGCCCCGAGATAGCCAGCACCACCGCCTGGATCCCGCTGGGTGAAGCTCGACGCCGCCGAGACGCCCCCACAGCTTCACCGCCGCCCTGATCCCCTACCGAGCTACATGTGGAGGTAAGAAACCTTTTGAAGTCGTTTTCCCATTGCTCTTCCTGCTCTTAGTACCTTGCGCGACTTCGCCGTTGAAGCCGAACCGCAAGCTAGCGCGTGCCACCGTCGCCTGTCCCTCCACTGCCTCAACCGATGTCTCCATGGAGTTCTCCGAGTCTCCCTCTTGCTCCCCGTCTGTTTCCCGTAAAGGATAGTGGTCGGAATCACCGAAACCAACTTCTCTAGTGAGCTCATCCATGGCGCCACCGCAGGCACCTCGCCACCGTCACTGCTCCAGCCAGCCGCGCGCCCTCTCTCTCCCTTGCTTCTATTCTCAGCCGTCCAAAATAGATCCGAAGGCCCAGATTTCATGATACCCTTTCGCCTGGTATAGTTTCTAAAGAGTCCCTAGAGTTTTTGAATATAGAACCCGTGGTCCTTTGCGTGTTTCACAGTTTATGTTTTCTTCTTTGGAAAGCATAATTTCGTCGGTTTAGATCAAAAATACATTTTCAACTATTTACAGAATTGCCACTGATCTTGTTTTATCCATAAAATCTCCGTTTTAACTCCGATTTGACCCATTCAAGTTGCGTTAGGTTCGTAATTAAGTAATCTACATGTTTATGTTACTGTAAAGTAGATTTCCAACTTTTAAAATTTGGGATTAGATTTAATCTATTATTTGCCTATAGGAAATCTTGTTTAATTCATTACTTCTCTATTTTAGATCCGATTTTTGTGATCTTCGTGTCTGTGTGTTCATAGCGAGACGTAGATTCATTTTCCAAACTTTTCATCTTGACTCTTTGCTGTTGGTGTACTGTTCTAATCTATAGCCTTGTTTGCTTTGCATGATTGCTCCTGGATGGTTGTATGTTGCTGTGGTTATCGAGTATAGACGGTGAGCAGTTCTCGAGAGATCAAGGGTACGACTTTGACGAGCAGGACCAACAGGAGTACTTTGCTCAAGGCAAGTATAGCATGGGATCATCCTTGTTCCCTATTCACTTTAATTTCATTAAATTCATGTTGCATGCGTCATCTTGATAGGGATTTCCTAGAATTGAACTATTACCTTGTCACCTAAGGGTTATGCAAATTGAATAGCTTTGCTAGTGCTCAATTAAACCATGATCTTGTAACTTGACTAATGGTATATGCAATAAACATTAAAACATGACTTTTTAGCAACATGGAAACAGGGGGCTAGAGTGTTTAGCTACTTTCTAAATGCTTCAGATTCCTCTCCTAAGGACTTATCTATAAGTGATCATCCGAGACTTATAGTACAAGCTGTGAGGGACTACATGGCACATGCTTTAGCTTAGTATGATGACATTTTCTAGCTCGTTAGTGGTTACGTTCAGTGGCATAAGATTGGCTTGCCGAATCAGGTATAGGGCGGCCTCTATCCTTATGAGTATAGGCTACGTGTCAATGTGCCATCGGGAAGGGGGGCTCTATATCTGTTTGCCGAGTGAATCTAATGGCCCTAACTTGATAGACGAATCTTTGAAAGGCTTCATAGTGACCCCTGCCTGCTCACCTTAGGAAGTGTTTTGGGAGTAATTAACCCGGGCATATGGGTATCACGACTCACAGTGAAAGTGTGCAACCTCTGTAGAGTATAAAACTAGTATATCAGCCGTGCTCACGGTCACGAGCGGCCTTAGAACATTTATGGAATAGATGAACACTAAGTAATATTGTGGCAAAACCTCCTAAATTATAGGACCCACATGCACTTGTCACTGTCCAACGACCTTTGACAACTATGCATATGTTCCTGGTAACTTAAGAAGTCTGTTAGGTGTCCTCGGGGAACCCCGAATCATCCATGATTTCCGAGCATGATCACATTACAGAGTCATTGCAGTATTACAACATTTATTCAAATATCTACATCAGAGTAAAATAGCGGAAGTCTTACGATAACTTAATTTATAAACCCGTTGTTTCAAACCCTACAAACTAAGTTCGATAATTGTTACAAACCATAGTAGTAGTGGAGTGGTATTATAACATAATACAAACACACAAAATAAGTATCCTGCCCAAGGATCACACATTCACTTATCGTCATCAACCTAAACAACAGTCATGCAGCAAGGTCCAAAACAGACCTGCTCATGAGGCTCACCTGCAACAAGGGTCAACGAACCCTGAGTACAAAAGTACTCAACAAGACATAATCGGAATAAAAACTGAGAAGACTCAGGAATGCAGGCTCAGGGATTCAAGGTATGGCTTTAGCAAAAATCAAAGTTCTTTTGCATAAAAGCTCTTTAACAAAATTCTTTACTTCAACATATAAAACTTTATAAGAACCACATATGAATCTGCCATGATCCGTAATGAGACCATGAACTTCATATCAAACTCTTTCTCAAACCTTACTCGAATTCCAGTTATTAACTACGATGATGAACAAAGAGTTGAGTCTCCATAACCGAGGAGCAACGACGATTCAAACCAATTAAAAACCCAGTTGGGAATTCTAGACCACACGACATATGTAGGTCCTCGACCTACATATATCAACCTACCCTTAGGTCCTCTAAAACAAGAACGGGTCCGCGCCACCCGAGAATACAGCACTCCACCATTCTAGCCCATGGCCACGTGGGTACATGCTATTCCCGCCATCTCTCCACTCCCAGTGCGCGATTAACCATTCTCGTAATAGAATCACCAAGTAAGGCTTACCGAAGTATGTGGTTAGTACTACAAAGTCTCATCTCACACAGTTCAACAACGGACGGACCTTAATCGACACAGGCGGAAAGAAGCCGCTCACAAGACATCCATGTCTTGTGGCTCTCACACAACGAGTCCGCCCGGTCTAGATTTATTACTTCACATGTTCACATCTCATGATAACATAAGTAACCAAAGATCCATTTGAAACTCGCAGGTGACAGGTAATCACCCGACTAAGCATGACTAAGCATAACTAAGCATTTACGAATAAAACAGGTAACAAGGTAGATATGGAAAAACAAGGTTGGTAATGCACCAATTAGGTTTCCACTTGACTCCTAATCACTTAATGCAGTATATAAAAGCAAAAGCGATAAAATTTGTAAAACACAAGGTAGGGTTAAATACATCCGGGGCTTGCCTTCGTTGATGGAAAAGTTAGGTTTCTGTGACGTTCCACAATTATCAGATCCGACCTCAACAGATGGATTAACCTCCTCCGCAACTTGATTAACTACCATGTGTTCACCTTCATTCACTACACGTAGTAACAATGCCATGTTTAACATGATGCGGGATACGAAATATGATGCTTGATGATGGATGCAAAATTAACAACTCGAATACAACTTTCCTTCGCGGTACAGTTGCAAGTCAAACTAATTAAACCTTTTTCATAACACTTACTTCCATTGCCAAGGATCATTACCAACTAATGACCCAAGGTCATCACTCAATCCAAAACTCAAAGAAAACCTAAATCATTAAATGTTACTATTTGCTTTTATGAATTAATTATTTAATTCAAAATTATGAAATAAATCAACTTGTTCCAATTGAGCTCAAAATTTTTTTAAAGGTTCATCACATGATAAGTAAGTGGCAAAACAAATTTCATAATTTTTGGATAATTAATTAAGCCTAGAAAAAATCATGGAAACCCATTTATTAATTAATTGAGCAATTTTCGTCACACTCAAAAAGTACTGAAAAACAACATTTCATATTTTTCTTAACTAATATACATCATAGAGAGGTCACACAAAAATTTTCATAATTTTTGGAACTCTAAATAATTCTACACAAAAATAACAAAAACTATCACTATTCATTCAAATCTACAAAATAGAAAAACACATTTTGAACGCTGAGTCACTGACAACCGACCCCACATGTCATCTCCTACCTCCCGCGTTGACCGTAGCGGCGACGGCTCTGACCGGTGCAATCTCGCCGACGGCGAGGTCACCGACGACACTGAAGTCACCAACACGATCACAACAACACAGCGCATCGATTGGAGACACTAGCTAACTCAATTACAACATGATTCAAGGCTGACGCTTGCCATGGCGGATGCGATAGCACGGCGGCGCTACGCCGGCGATAGGAGACTGGTAGCAGTTAAACAAAGGGTCCAGGAAGCACCAGTAGCTCACCCCGAACACGTTGGAGTCAAAGACCGAGCCGAAGGAGCAACAGCAACGTGGTTCGACGATCTGAGCAAACACGGCAGAGCAAAACGTCGTTGGTGGCGGTGTTTCGGTGACTGCAGTGGACAAAACGATCAAGCAACAAGGTATTAAGCACCACGGCATCGAGACGAAGCTGAAACAAGTCTTTGTAGGGTCAGAGGCAGACCGTAGCGCGATGGCCACGGCGACGCGCTTACGACGGTGAGGTTGCCGGCTACGAGGAAGAAAGGTGCGCACAGCGGGTTCCCAGCGGAATCAGGCAACCAAAGTTGGTTGGTTGGGTTCGCAAGGAGGAGACGGTGCTGGGACTGGCTTGGCTGCGACGGTGGAGGCACTACAGCGACGGCGCGGGCTCGCCGGAGTTGAGCGGTGGCGACGGGAAAAGCAGAGGAATAGAAAGGAGACGAACGGCGACGGCTCCATGCTTTATAGGGCGGCAAAGGCGCAAGGCGGCGACACACAGCGCCCTCCTCATGCCAGCGTGAAGCTGAGGGCGGCCACAGGCACGATCGGAAGCCAGGAGAAGGACGCCGGCGGTGTGGCTTAAGCGGCGAGCACTGTTCACCAAATTTACAGAATTGCCATTCATCTAAATTAAATTACTCCCAAATTTGTATAACAACTCAAAAATCTCCAAAAATAAAAGTTGCTCAAAATTCAATGTTCTACAACTTTGCTTTTATAACCACCCCCTAATTTGGTCTACATTTTGAAATGCAAATTTGAATTCAAATAGGGGACATTTAAAGAATTTCGCCT